>NW_017732080.1:960555-971932 GCF_001890085.2 Hipposideros armiger
GTATATATACACACATATAAAAACCATAAATACACACACACTTGCATTTTCTCTACCTAAGAAGTCTATTTGAAGCTTTTTTGGTTTTGGAAATTTGCCTAGAATTACTCCAGTTTTATATATTTTTTTAAGATATTAGCTCTATTTTCTATTGTATCAATGTAAGAAAAATTGTTTAAAACCTTTTAATATTTAACAATGGGCAGGTTTGGTTCAGAGACATCACTGATAGTGATAATCACAGGATGTTTTCATTGTGTGTCAACAAGATCGTCTCTATGTTGGAACAAATCCATGAACTCTATTCACTTTAACTTCAGAGGACTTTAGGTTCATTCAAGTCTGATAGGCTATTTTTTTAAGGATGAAGTAATTGGTGAGATGAATATTTATTTTATAGTGCCAAGCTAAGTTGTATCGAGTGTTATATGATTCTGGGATCCAATTTGAGAAAATATTTATAGAATATTCCCAGCAGTTCACTTACCCTTTGCCAGGACCCAGGTGGAGAGGACCAAGTGTGTTATGAAGCAGACTCTTTCATTACCAGACCACTATAATTAATAGAACGTTCTTATATTTAATGAAATTTGTGCCCCTGTTTAAATGCATGTGTGATTTGGAGTTCTGCTTCTGGAAAAACATATAACAACTCCACTTACCCTTCAACATACTTTATGTTTTAAAGTAGTTTTCATGACACCTTAGTTTCATTGCATCTTAATTTTCTCTCCCCCCATTAGACATTAGTTCGTCTGTTCAATAATTTTCACTTTTTTAAGTGTTGAGTATTGTGCTAACACTGAAGATGTATTCGCCAGCAGAAACAGACAGTGGTTCCAGCAATCTTGCCAATACTTTATATATTCTTTTAACTCTCAGAATAAAAATTTAGTTTTTAGTCGTTAATCATTCCTACTAATTTTGATTTAAGTCAATAAGCTTTGGATTATAAATATGCACAAGTAACGGCATCAGGAAATACTGAAGGATGGGTACAAGCTATAGCCTTTGCCATTAAAAAACCTAAAATTTGGGAAATGAGACACATACAAAAATATTTATTCCAGAATGTAATAGGCCATAGTATAGTTAGGAATCAAGTACTCTTGAGTACATAGAAGAGAGATGAACTCTTCCTAGAGGAATTTGGGAATGCTTCTTAGAAAACATAGGCCTTATGTCTTTGAAAATGGGTAGGATTTTATCAGATGGAGTTAGGTAGAGTGAGCATTTCCACTGATGAAGCATCATGAGCAAAGTCTCTGCTGCAGCCAAGAATATAGTGATTTGTGGATTACTGGGTAGTCTGAAGGTTGGCGCTTAAAGCCAGAATGATAGGTTGGGGATAGAAAACATCATTTGAGTTTGGATAAATTGATATACATGTTTGGTTTCTAAATGATGCAGTGCACTCATTCTTTCATTCGTTCAACAAATGTTTATCTAGTGTCGAACATGTACCAAGAACGTTGTTAGATACCAAATAAATTTAACATTCTTCTAAACTATAGTGCTAGAATATTCCACGTGTTGTCTTAGTAGGTTAAATTATTTATTTTTCTATGACTGAAAACTAATGCTTCCATTATTTGATTAAGATTTCCTTTGATTTCTGGTAATTTGGTCACACTTTTGTTTAATATAGTCTTAAAGCCTTTTATTCTAACTCTTGAGGTCAAATGTTTCAAAATTCAGAATTTTTTAGATTTTTAGGAATCTGATATAGCCCCTATACCTATTTATATAAAGTAGCACCTCCTGATCACATTCTCCAGATGGCTTGCTAGAAAAGTATTAATTTTTAAAAGTGTATAAATATAGACTATAAGTAGGCTCAAGTTAGTTCAGGTCAGGTTTTGCTTCTGAATGAATTTTGGTGACAAACAGCACAAAAAATTGTTTTCAAAGATTTTGCATTTCAAAGGTTAAGATAAAAGATAGTAGGCCTTTACTATGTGTGATTAACTGAAACTCCAGGTTTTTGCAGTCTACACCTCTGTATGCTATTTATGATTTTTTGTTTGTTTTTACTTAAATGCAGCACTTTAAGCGTAGTAAACTTTAGTCAGTGATTGGTTCATTTGATTGATTTATTTTTCTGTCAAATATGTATTATGGTTTTATGTGTGTTTGACACAGTCTGACTTAATCTTTCTTCTTAATACCTATTTTTGATTTACTGCTCCCAACATTTTGTCATCTACAAATTGTTGTCACTTATTTCAAGCCACTGTTAAAACCTCAGTGTGGCATTCCATGAGAGCTTTTCCCCACAGCTTGACACTCCACAGTTAACTGACATTAGTATGATAAAGCTGGGAACTCCAACAGTGCAATCTCAGATTAGCATTTTATCCACAAGACTATTTAATAAATGTTGTCAAATTATTTGCTGAATTTAAGTATAATGTATATTTATGTATTGCCCGTCCAACCAAACCAGTGATGCAGTTACTTGATCATGGAAATCAGGTAAGCTTGACATGAGTTGGTCTTTTGCTTCCGATTTTTGCTAGTGATCCTTTATAATATTTATTATTTTTGAAGCTGAGGTTTGATATAAAGTCTTTAATTATCAGCATATAGCTTTTCCTTTTAGACAAGGGAAATCTTTGCCTTCCCCCCTTATTTCCCATCTCCCATTTTTCATGTTTCACAAAGATTATTAAGCATATCTGTTTCTGTCGACTCTACATCATCAGCCAGGTCCTCTTTATTTGATAAAATTAATTCCAAAATAACCTGTCCATCCCACACACATACATAACTATAACCTGTATTTTTTTTTGGAGATTACATTATAGAATTACATAACAAAAATCATTCTAATATTTTAGCAGAATTAGTATCCTGTACATTATTAGGATAACTGAAGAGATCAAATTTTTTTTATATATTTATGTTTCAGAAAGCTATCATCCTGTTTTAGTTGCATGGTCTTAGTTGCATCCTTCCTTCCTTCCTTCTTTCCTTCCTTCCTTCCTTCCTTCCTTCCTTCCTTCCTTCCTTCCTTCCTTCCTTCCTTCCTCCTTCCCTCCCTCCCTCCCTCCCTCTTTTCCTCCCTTTTTTTCATCTGTCTTTCTTTATTCTTTTTTGTTTCTTCTCAACACATTTATCTCCACTATGCTTTCACTTTTAGGTTTGCTAATTCCTTACACCAGTTAAATTGTTTCTTATAAACTATGGTAATTTTCTTTTTGGTTTTATTGAATGAATGAAGCCTTTCAATTGCTCGATTCTTATCTGTATGAACACAATAAATATTGTTATTGACAANAAAAAAAAATAGAACCTGCTAATTTGGAATATGTATTCCTAGAACTATTAAGCCATGGAAACTGTGCTTTTTATAATTCAATATCACAATACATCCATTCTTCCTTAACACTGGGTCTTTTGGGGATATTTTTTCCCCCTATGGAACCATCACAGCCGTTTCAAACTGTTCAAGAAGAACTGACTTCATCAGTCAAAGAATTTCATTGATAATATGTTTGAATTCTAAAGGGCAAAACAAAGTTGGGATTTTTCTTACTACTTTGGAAAAAATTACTGCAGAGAACATCAACTTTGAAGAAGCCAACCACTTAAAAATTGTAACAATGCTCATCTTTGAAAAGATCCAATAGTTATGTACTATTTGGGGAGAAAATGTTAAAATATTCAATAGTATGGATATGATCTCATTACAAATGTAGAGGAAGCACATTTAAGGCTTTTTAAATACAGCTTTTAGTTACCACTTATGACTGATTATAATTAATATTAAATATGATTTATAGGATGTATTGAATTTTTTGACCTGCTCAAATTATGTAGTAAATTGGACTTTAATATTGTATCTTAAAAAAATCAAATGAGGTCTTCTTGCTATTACAAAAATATTTTTCAAAGTGATTAATTAATTAATAAGAAGCAATCATTGCCAGCACTGAACCCTTAACAACAATTTAGATATTGGGTTGTCGGAAAAGTCATGATGCATTTTTGCAATGAAAAACATAGTAAAAATATGTCATGACTTTTCCAACAACCCAATAGGTCAGCATCTTCCCTCAACAAGCAATTGAAGGAATTTTCTGATTGATATATTGACTTTATTATTAAACACAGGTCTTGGCATTTTCTCTTTATTAGTTATCTTTTCATTTTACTTCTCGATAAGGAGTTTTTGTTTTTTTTCTGTCATGCAGTCATTGCATGGGTCTCCTACTGTCATATCTGCTTTGTCCCATTACTGCCAGAAAAAAATCAATTAGCTAATTAACAACCTTACAACTGTTGCAATTTTCTCTTTTTTAATACATTTCAATAAAATTCAGAGTCCCAAGGAGAGTTTTCCCTTTTCACAATAAATTTCAATGTTTTCAAAAGAAGCCCAGGCCTACTTAACATGGTTGTCATTTCCAAAATGGTTATTCAAGTCATCTGATAGTGATTCTCACTTTCTTACGCATATGAGTCTTAAAATAATTCACATTTTCCCTGAGAGCTTGCCACTGTATTGCTGAAATACCCTCTGAGACAAGTACCCCATTGATGATAAGCCATAGAAAAGGCAAGTGCTGGGAGCTATTAAGTTTATCTTTTGGAGAAGATATTGCATATGTGTTTGCATGTGCATAATTGGGACTATCAAGTAGTACAGAGAACATGGCTGGGCTAGCTCTTGTTGTTTGAAACAGAAGGAAAGCCATTTTCTTTCAGCTTGCCTTTGTTGTGTCATTCTAGGTTTGGTGGGGTGGGAAAGAGTGGATTAGATGTTCTTATGTATATAAAAAAATACACTTGTAAATAAAAGTGTTACATATGGACATCTAAATATGATCTGTCACAACTTATTTTAGTTTATTTAGACTCATTCCAAAAAGATGTATGCAAGGGGAAAAAAAGATTTGATAGGATATACCACAAAATGTTAGAATAGTTTCCTCTGGATGGAGTGATTTTCAATTTGTGCTATACATTTCTCGGTTTTTTCCTAACCTATTTGACACTGACCATGCACTAATTATATTCAGAATAATACATTTAATTCCATTTTGAAATTCACACATGTAAAATACCACATGACAACAAGATATATGGGTGTGTGATGTATTAGTATATTTTATTTTTCATTTATTTTTTTTAAAGATTTTTATTGGGGTATTGGGGAGATGGGAACAGTGTTGGGGAATTGGGGGAAGGGGAACAGACAAGTTGATGTTGTTTTGTTCTTCAGTCTAGTTGTGGAGGACATTGCTTCACTGGCCCACATTGGCACCATCATTGCGCTCTTCCCGGGCGAGGCAGATCAGTCATTGGCTTCTGGATGGCCGCTCACTGTGGCTGCTGGCCGCTCACGCTGGCTGCTGGCTACATACAGTAGCCCATGGCAACCCACTGCCACAGGGGCTGCAGCCTATGCCGTCGCCGGCGACTCACGGCAGCCCAGCTCCAGATTGAGCTGTTGTTCAGCATCTTAGCTGTGGAGGGCAGTGTCACTGGCCCTCATATGTGGGATCCGAACCAGGGCCCTCTGGCGTCCCAAGCCAGTTCTTAACCATCACGCCACTCGGCCGGCCCCTGTATTAGTATATTTTAAATGAATAAAGTAGGTTTTTGCTGAAAACTCTAGGGATTATGCCAGATTTTTGTTAGTTCAATATTACAGTGTTCCAAAGATTGAACTATCTTTCTAAAGAAAAGAAAAGCACAGGCATGAGCTGAATCGTTCCTGAGTGGAAGGGTACAGTATTGGCTCATGCTTACGAAAGCCAAGGGCTCATGCACATTCTTGAATAATTCACATTTCAAGTTTTAAGCATTGACTCTTAATATGTGAAATTGTATTGCCCATCCTGTTCAGTGAGGAAAATTTATGAAAAAGACTTACTTACTTTTAATAAATTGAATTCTATTTTAGCTTTACATAATTCTGGCTATATTTTATGGAGTATTCCATTCGTAAGCTGGAAATAGAATGAGAATGAAAAAAATGCAAAAGTAAATGTGGGAAATACAAAGGGGAAACACAATACATAAAAATGCACAACAAAAATTAAAGTGAGAATTAAGCATAATTAAACTTTCTCAAACATAATCTTACTTGAACTTGGAGAGGAAAAATAGAATACATGGTCTGTTTTAAAATTATGCCTATTCAAACCTAGAAAGTATTTCCCTTTAAAAAAATACGTTCAACTGTGGGAAGTAAAAGGAAGTATAGAAATTATGAGCACATTCGAATTACAGAACGAATCTTCACAGCTAATGTTATTTTAAGCCAGTATAGGGATTTTACCTAGACATTTTTTCTTACTCCTCTTTTAAATTAAATATTTAAACACTATGGTAATGGAAATTTGCAGAAAACTGGAACTGAGCTGATGTTAATAACAGCTGTTAGCACAATTGATCCACAATACCTAATGACTTCAAATGTATGTTTCTGCCAATTCAGCGTGAAACTCTTTTTGTTTCTTTTCTCGATTCTGAAATTGCTCCTTTATGATATAAGGTCCTAGTCATTCAAATATGCCATGGAAATTATGGAATTTCATATGTTTATCATGAAAACTAAGTAGAGTTGAAAAAATTTACTATCAAGCTTGCACTTATTATTATTTTTTTTTATAGTTGTAAAAAAACCAGATATGTGAGCTCTGTTAAGGCTCCTTTAACAATCTATTCTTGTTATTTTTCTCTCCTTTTGGACTCTGTCAATGGGATCAAACTAAAATATTAAAATTTATACATATGTATATATATATTTAATTGCTTTTAAGAGTTTTAGGAAAACTCTATAAAGTATCACCTAGTGTTAGTCTTTGAGATTGAGTAAGAGAATTGTTGGTTGTGTTGTTTGTGGTGATGGTGATAATAATGAAACAGCTCATTCATAAACTAACACTAATGGATTAAATGAATTTCCTTTAGAACTCAGCAACTATATTTCATAAGTACAGTCCTTTGATAGATAGTTGAGTCCCTAGAAATGCCACATTGGGTCAGAACTCAAGTTTAAGTAGCTTTGTGTTCTTTATCTGAAAATGGTGCCAGTGAAAGTTGGAGGAAAAATATGGTTACCATTACCTCTGTGATATGAACTGTGAAAGCTAGGCTAGGTAGCTATATGTGTTAAAATCTATAATTTCTGAATAGATCTAAAATGTGTCTTCTCATATTTCTATTCTGTCTTCCCTGAGGTAGGATATTCATGTTAACTGTGTATCTTCTTTCATTTCTTTTCCCCCTTAAAATTGAGACTTTACAACTGTAAGGATATGTATCCTGGTTTTAGAGTTATGTAGTTCAATTTAGCTATTTCTAAAGATTGTATAAGTTTTCGTTGATCGAAGTGAAGACACTGACTTGAGAGAGAAGGTCATTTCTCTGGATAGAGAGCCAACTATCTAGCTCTAAAGGTTTAATGGTGTTTAAAACAACTTTAACAACCTCATAAAGAACATTCTAGTACCACTGATCACACTGAAAGATACAGATACATTTTAACGACTCAATAGGGTCCACTTGAAATTGAAAGCCTATTCTAAAATTGTAGTTAAAAAAAGGTAAAAACATCTAAGTAAGCCTGATAAAAAAGCTGTGAATAGTTCTTTCTATGAACTGTAATCATCTGTATTCATTCCTACCTACTAACTCAGGTCATTAAAATGCTTTGGAAAGTATTTAATCATTTTTCCGTTGTAGAAATCACTTAATTCTGGAGAGTTATAGTGTGCCCTGGACAGGCCTTCCTGTTTTGTTTTGTTTTTTTTTAGAGCTTCACTTATGTTACCTTTGTCATCTTTGATAATGTCATTGGTTTTTGAACTTCTCCACTGCCCCTCATTGAACAAAGCTTTCCTCCAGGAGCCATGTCCTGTTCACATGCCCACACATAAAAAAGTTTGGCTCAGATTTAGCCCTTAATTCTTGTTCATTGAAAAATAAAGAAAATAATCATTTGACCGTGTGGTTTTTCAATGTCCAGAATTTTCAGAGAACGGAATTCCCTGGTGTCCCTGAATTTTTCTTTTCAAAGTAGAGGGTTCTTTTTCAGATTTGTTTTCCTCAATGAAAAATTCATATGTCAAGTAAACATATGCAGATGAGCTCAGGAACTAAAGACCAAAAGTTACTTTACAAAGTCAAGCTTTACAAAAGTAAGGAAAAATCAGACATAATTATTTTACTTCCAAAGGCTAAATGTTTAAATCATATGTTATATCGTCATCATACTTGATGAAAAGTTCAGAAGGAACAATGAACTCCTTTGTGTAAAATACATTTATCAAATTCAAACCTATTTGAAACTTTTAACCCACTTAGACCACTTGTATTGAAATCCCTGCCTTGCCACTTACTAGCTTTACGGCTTTGGGCATGTCACTTCCTCTCTCTGTCTCAGTTTCCTCATCTGGAAGGAAAAAAATACAGCATCTCATTGTATTTTTGTGTGGATTAAATGCAGATCCACACATAATAAATGCTAATTATAAGTATTGTCATCTGTTTCCCGCAGTGCCATCAGTATATGTGGGTATGTGTTTAGCTGGAAGGGGAACCTACCTAATCAGAGAACAGAGTTACACTCTGCCATGCTTTCACAAATTAATTCCTTATTTGAAATAATGGAGAAAGAGTTGCTTCAAATTTTAATTGACCCTTTAATTTAAGGGTCTTTTGTTTCTAGTATGTTAATATTAAATACATAAGAAGTGGTGAGAAACCTAATAAGCCTCAGAAGAGGAAAAATGTAGAGTTAGCGTACGAACTCATCTTTGTAGTGGTGAACTGAAGGACTATTGGCTCAGTAAGAGCTTGTTTTTCTAGGACACTGCATGCCTGATATGAGTGTTTCCTCTTTGTTTTCAAGGTTCGTTGGGGTGATAAAGGATCTACTGAGGAAGGTGCAAGGCTAGAGAAAGCCAAAAATGCTGTGGTGACAATTCCTGAAGAAGGAGAGGAACCCGTCAGGCCTAGGCCACCTCGACCCAAACCCACATACCAGCCTCTCCAGACAAAGTGGTACACACCAATTAAGGTAATTGTCCATATTTTGTGTAATTTGACTGAACTTCCTAGAGAAACTGTAACTCCCCCCCACCCCCAGCTATCTGAAGGAGGGGCAAGGCACATCAAATATCAGACATTCATTTTGCATTACAGCACCTGAATACTTTCTCAGCACCAACAACCTTCTAATTTATTTGTTTGTTGGTTTAATTTATGAGATAAATGAGAGTAGAGAATAAGGGTTTACCTTCTTCGCTGTAGCTCATTTATTCAGTAAAGATAGGTTGAGCCTGTTCTCTAGGAATTCACCAATCCTGTTGTCTTTAGGGTCGTCTTGATGCGCTCTGGGCTTTGTTGCGGAGGCAGTACGACCGGGTTTCCCTGATGCGACCTCAGGAAGGAGACGAGGTTTGTTGCGGGGATGTTTTGGGAAAGAGGTGATCACTTGGGTCCATATAACAAAAGTCGTGGAAGACTCAAAAAGAATTTAAAGCCCTCATTACACTTGAGGAAGGAGTTATTGTCTCATGCAAATTCTTATTACATTGGGTACTTCATAAATTATTATCTATTGTTAGAAAAGATCTTCAAGCTGCGATTTAACACAAGTCCCTTTTCAAGTAACACATATAAAAAGTAGAGTCCGTCATACACATGGTTTAATAAGTACACTCATGGTTTCAGCCTTGGACTTGAACGACATCATGTTCTGAGGTTTTGTCCAGTGGGAGGAGAGATTGGGGAGTAAGAGCTAAAGTCTTTCTCTAGCGTTTGCTAGCAGTGAGGTCTGGAGAACATGCCTCAGAGCCTCCATTTCTTTAGGTATAAATATGGCATTTCCCTGCCTCCAACAGTGGATGAAATCTAATTTCTTAAATATATGAAATTGTCTTTAAAGTTATATGCATTATAGAAATCTGTAATGGTGATATATATGTATATACACACACATATACATATAAGTATATATACACACATATAAAAACCATAAATACACACACACTTGCATTTTCTCTACCTAAGAAGTCTATTTGAAGCTTTTTTGGTTTTGGAAATTTGCCTAGAATTACTCCAGTTTTATATATTTTTTTAAGATATTAGCTCTATTTTCTATTGTATCAATGTAAGAAAAATTGTTTAAAACCTTTTAATATTTAACAATGGGCAGGTTTGGTTCAGAGACATCACTGATAGTGATAATCACAGGATGTTTTCATTGTGTGTCAACAAGATCGTCTCTATGTTGGAACAAATCCATGAACTCTATTCACTTTAACTTCAGAGGACTTTAGGTTCATTCAAGTCTGATAGGCTATTTTTTTAAGGATGAAGTAATTGGTGAGATGAATATTTATTTTATAGTGCCAAGCTAAGTTATATCGAGTGTTATATGATTCTGGGATCCAATTTGAGAAAATATTTATAGAATATTCCCAGCAGTTCACTTACCCTTTGCCAGGACCCAGGTGGAGAGGACCAAGTGTGTTATGAAGCAGACTCTTTCATTACCAGACCACTATAATTAATAGAACGTTCTTATATTTAATGAAATTTGTGCCCCTGTTTAAATGCATGTGTGATTTGGAGTTCTGCTTCTGGAAAAACATATAACAACTCCACTTACCCTTCAACATACTTTATGTTTTAAAGTAGTTTTCATGACACCTTAGTTTCATTGCATCTTAATTTTCTCTCCCCCCATTAGACATTAGTTCGTCTGTTCAATAATTTTCACTTTTTTAAGTGTTGAGTATTGTGCTAACACTGAAGATGTATTCGCCAGCAGAAACAGACAGTGGTTCCAGCAATCTTGCCAATACTTTATATATTCTTTTAACTCTCAGAATAAAAATTTAGTTTTTAGTCGTTAATCATTCCTACTAATTTTGATTTAAGTCAATAAGCTTTGGATTATAAATATGCACAAGTAACGGCATCAGGAAATACTGAAGGATGGGTACAAGCTATAGCCTTTGCCATTAAAAAACCTAAAATTTGGGAAATGAGACACATACAAAAATATTTATTCCAGAATGTAATAGGCCATAGTATAGTTAGGAATCAAGTACTCTTGAGTACATAGAAGAGAGATGAACTCTTCCTAGAGGAATTTGGGAATGCTTCTTAGAAAACATAGGCCTTATGTCTTTGAAAATGGGTAGGATTTTATCAGATGGAGTTAGGTAGAGTGAGCATTTCCACTGATGAAGCATCATGAGCAAAGTCTCTGCTGCAGCCAAGAATATAGTGATTTGTGGATTACTGGGTAGTCTGAAGGTTGGCGCTTAAAGCCAGAATGATAGGTTGGGGATAGAAAACATCATTTGAGTTTGGATAAATTGATATACATGTTTGGTTTCTAAATGATGCA
>NW_017732080.1:975317-976208 GCF_001890085.2 Hipposideros armiger
AGTTTAATAAACAAATCAGCGAACGTAAAGCTAAACCCAGATTCACGCACATGTACTCTGCAAGTCTCATCACGCTGAATTTCAAGCCAAACGCTCTCCTTTTATGGCTCAGAGGCCGCACCGGGCTCGTTTGCAGAAGAATTCACTGATGAATTGAAGTCCTTGATCAAGTAATTGAAGTTAAGGCATCAAGTATCAAAGCGGCGCGAGCAATCTCTCCGTCCCTCTCTCCCGCTACCTTTGCGCGCCGCCAGCTCCTGCAGAGGTGGCGGGGTCCGCGGGCTGCGCACACGCCAGGCACAGGCTTTGATTGCGGCGGCAACTCCTCCGAGTCATGAATGTTTCAGCGCACGGCGCGCGAGGTTAGGGCCGCGCGTCCAGGTGTAAGCTAGCAGGTTGTCGCAGACATCTGTTTGCAGCAACGGCAGCGGCCTCCCCAGCCGGCTGCGAGCGGCCGGGTTGTCAGCGGAGGTAGCTGAGAGCCACAAAACCGTTTTGGTCTCACACTCGCTGCCTGGAGGCCCGAAACACCAAAGGTAGGAGCCGGGGTGGACACAGCTGCGCTCCCAAACTTGCCTTAGGCACAAATGAAGAGATCTAATGCAGTGTGACTCCGCTGCGGTTGGGAGAGGAGAGCCGAAAGCCACTTCAGAGACAACTGAACGCTGCAACATCTGCCGCCAAGTTTCCCGCGAGTGACAGGGGACAGCAGGTACGGATCGAAGGCTCCACATAAACAACCTCCAGTAAGCCATGGACGCTTTTGAAGGGCCTCCATCAAACAGGCTGGAGTCAGCAGCAGGAGTGTGTTTGCTTTTCAAAGCAGTTTTGTTTTTGCAGTAACAAGGTAGTTTATAAATGATGCATTACCATGCGTTCTTTTTTTTTTTT
>NW_017732080.1:978723-979530 GCF_001890085.2 Hipposideros armiger
TGAGCATCAATTACATCATCCAATTGGGAGCAGAAATGTCAGCACAGATACAATTTTTAACCTCCTTTTTTCTGCTTTTGTGTACTTTATTTATAGCCTTTATATAGTTTTAATTACAGAGGATTAAATTCATTTGTTTAAATCACTTTACAATATCTAATAATTTGCAAAAATCTGTATTATTCTTATTATATATGTTAAATATTCAGTTTTCAATTTAGAGCTCAAAGGCCAAGCCCAAGGGCAGAAAAAGGTACGTTATTTTGTAGACAGTTTATTATTTTAACAGAGTGCATTATGATGGTGCCTTTCTGTCTGCCAGACCCCATTTATAAGTTCAGTTTAAGGAAACCTTCATAACTCAGTTAAGGAAATTGGCTTGAGTAGGAAGCTTTTATTGCCCGCCCACCCTTATTCTTAAAAATGGATTTATATTAACACATATACAAATATATACTTTTAAGGACAAATAAATGTCCTTTTTGGCTACATACCTTTAATTTCCATTTCTATTTTTAAACAAGACACTAGGATTTTTTATTATATACATTTATAATCTATTTAAATCATCTTTAAAATTGCTTCACATAGTCTTTACTTATATTTTCCTTTAATTCCACTCTGAATCAAATCACAATCTCTAACATTTGAGACTTTGGAAATTTATGTAACTTGAAGGTATAAAATAAAAATGATTTGACTTTCAAACTTTGCAAGAAATTATGTTTAAGAATACCAATGGAGTTGTTTACCATTTTATTTTTCTGATTTTGGATTTAAAATGAATACTTTTATTTCAAAAGGTTA
>NW_017738233.1:0-1089 GCF_001890085.2 Hipposideros armiger
CTCTGGCGTCCCAAGCCAGTTCTTAACCATCACACCACTCGGCCGGCCCGGTTGGTTTTTTGTTTTAATCAAGGATCAAAAAACAGTGTCCCAGCTTCTTTCCTCTTATTTCTCTCTCCCCAGAAGCAAACCCTTTCAGTTCTTTTAGCTGTTATTTCAGGGTTTATCTCCATATCTTGTAATAATATGATTAGGCCTCTGTTAGTTGACCTTTTCTTTGAATTGGGGGCCTAAGGTCCTGATTTGCCTTCTTTCGCCAGCCGTGACCTCAGCTTTCCTGTCCCCATGAGCCCGGTGTTAACAGTATCATCGGGTTTGGAGCAGTATCCATATTGTGTTCTGCATCATCAGGGCATATACACGCTCCTCACAGCCGTGTGTTTTTTATACCATGAACACATTTCTTTTCCTTTCACTGTCTTGCTCCTGGAGCTAACAACACTTGTCCTTCTTTTTGTTTGAGTTTTGGTCTCTGTTGTTTTGTCTTGTTTTGTTTTGTTTTGTTTTTCAAATAGGGAGCAGTTTCCTACCTTCTTACTGCTGATTTGACCCTGAGCTTTCTGCCAGGCATCCGAGGCTTCTCTCAGTGCATCCAGATGTCTTTACCATTTCACCAGTTTTGTCATCTGCACGAGCTGTCTTCTGCAGCCTCAGCCCTGCTCCCTGCTGGACGGGCTGCCCGTACCTGAGCTATCCTGGACCTCACCCAGCATTTACCTGGGATTTTCTTCTCTTGGTGTTGGATTCTCTGTTCGTGACCCCGGGCTCTCTTTTGGATTCCTAGTAAGCACTTGGCTCCTGACGAGTGTGCCCTTGTGTAAAGTACAGCCTTTGCTGCCATCAAGTGATCAGTTAAAATAATACAAATTCTATTGACAAATTTGCTTTAAAAAATAATAACACTAGTTTTTTTAATTGAAAATGAAGATTTCCCAACATATTCTATTTCCCTTCTAAAAATTTCACAGACCTTCACATATTGGGTTGTCGTAAAAGTCATGACGTACTTTGTCTATGTTTTTCAAAGGTCATTTATTTATATAAAGAACAAAGATCAATCAATGATATATTGCCCGTTTTGTTCGATAA
>NW_017738234.1:0-1089 GCF_001890085.2 Hipposideros armiger
AGACAAGTTGCTGTCCTTTTGTTCTTCAGTCTAGTTGTGGAGGACGTCGCTTCACTGGCCCATGTTGGTATTATCATTGTGCTCTTTCTGGGTGAGGCAGATCGGTCACTGGCCACAGGATGGCCACTCACCATGGCTCTTGGCACCTCACACCAGCTGCTGGCAGCTCACAGCGGCTGCCAGTCACTCACGGTAGCTTATGGCAGCCCACTGATGCTCCCCTGAAGCCTACGCCCTTGCTGGCAACTCACAGTTAGCCCAGCTCCAGGTCGAACTGTTGTTCACCATCTTACCTGTAGAGGGCGCAGTGTCACTGGCCCTCATGTGGGATTAGAACCGGGGTCCTGTTTCTCAGAGCTAGCATCCCAAGCCAACTCTTAACCAATGCTCCACTTGGCCAGCCCAGAATTCTTTTTTTTTCTTTTAATTATTTCAGAATTCTTTAATATAACCATTTTCCACCATAACTTTTGTATATGAATGAAATATGTCAAGATTTTTACTTTTCCTTTTTTTTCTTTACCACTTTATTATCACATGTAAAACAACTATTCATATTTAATGTATACAACTGGATGAATTTAGGAGTAAGTATACACTCATTAAACCATCACCACAATCAACATAGACATAGACATATGCATCATCTCCCAAACTTTCCTTCTGCCCTTTTATTATGTTATTATTTGTGTGTTTGCATGTATGTGTGTGTGATAAGAACACAACATACGTTCAACCTTCTTTTAGGTATACAATACAGTATTGTTACTTATAGACAGTCACTATGTTGTATAGTAGATCTCCAAAGTTTATTTATCTTGAATAACTGGAACATTGTACCTTTTGACCATTACTTCTCCATTTCCCCTCCCCATGGCCCCTTGTAACCACCATTCTATTTTCTGTGTCTATGAGTTTGACTATAGATTTTGCATTTACGTGAGCTCATACAGTATTTGCCTTTTATGCCTGGCTTAATTCTTTAGTATGAAGTCCTCCAGGTCCACCCATGTTGTTACAAATGGCAGGGTTACTTATTTAAGGAATATATATATATATATATATATATATATATATATATATATATAT
>NW_017738235.1:0-1089 GCF_001890085.2 Hipposideros armiger
AAAAAGGGTGGTGGGAAAAGGTCATCATATTCCAGGAATCCAGCAGGCCCACAGCCACAGATAATTCACATAATGGTCACTTTTCTTCTTTGGACTACCTACCCCATTAGGATTGGCTGAAAGTAGGGTTCTGCCATTGTTCTAGGAAATTGTTCTTTTGTTTGTTTGTTTGTTTGTTTGTGTTTCAGTGATTAGAAACTTGAGGATTAGTTGCTGGAGTAGGATGGGGGCAAAGTGGGTCATGTCTATTGTTTCTATGGGAAAATTCACAATTACTTGGAATCAGTTCATGTATAATAATCCCTTCTTTTGTTAAAGAATCTTTACATGTAAGCTCATTAATTCTTTTATCGACTGGGCTTAAGGAATAGAGGCAGACTTCACTTCCCCACCCCCAAAAGGCTTTTTGCTCACTTAGGAATGCAACAGAGTCAACAGGGAATCAATCTCTGGCTCAATGTTTTGTTTTCTTTTAAAAGCTTTTGGTGTATTTGTTTTTCTTTCTCTGCAGACCAGGAATGACTTACTTTCGAGAAAAATGGCTGTGGGACCTTATTGAGGCCAAACGTATTTTAATGGAGTCAATTCCCTTCTAATTCAATTGTGTCTGACTCTTACAGAATGTTTTAGGATGGGCTTTCTAATCAGAATGCATTAAAAATACAATACTGCACATCAAACCACAGAATAGTCATTGAATAATAAACTTGTGGCACACAATCCAGCTGTATTTTTTGCATTCTTTCATTTTCCATTTGGCAGCTTCCATCATGCTAGCAGAGGAACCAGTAAGTTGTTTTCTATTTTCTAAAAGATTTTTCCCATCACTGTCTGCATTACTCAGAGTCTTATAGGTATAGAAGCCGAATTTAGAGAGTTGCTGAAATTCAAACCAACCTGTCAGACCAACTGAGATTGGTACTTGGCTGCTTGTTCCCTCATTTGAGCCTAAATCTCCAGCCCAGACACACCTCTTTATGGGCACAACTGGGGAACAGAAAAACAGCAACAGTTCTATGGCTCATAATATAACCAGTCTGAAGGGTTTCTCTACTCACAGACCCCTCCATTTACTGCAAGTTAAACCTC
>NW_017738236.1:0-1089 GCF_001890085.2 Hipposideros armiger
AAGGATTAAAGACAGCATATTAGTAAAATATTGATCACACTTGAGCTTGATAATAGTGGTTATTATTGTTGTTATTATCAGACTTATACAATACTTTAAGAATTTTTTATTTGATCTTTTAAATGTTAATGATTGCAAACATAACATTGTGACATAGATAACAGCCCCACTGCCTCCCAAATCAGACTATCACATATTTTTACATGTCTCCTTCTAAGTCCTGGTGAATGTGTAGACAGAATTTTTACACAGTGCATTTGTGTTTTCAGCTTTCTTTCACTTAACATTGAACTATTACTTTTCCCCTATTGCAGCATGGTCTTATTTAGTGTAAAACAGTTATTAACAAATATACCATAAGCTAATTTATCATTCCTCCAGTTTTAGACATTTATTTCCAATTTGGGAGATATTCTTTCCTTTTGTTCCTGTTTCTGTTATGGTGATTTGAAATGCATGACTTTAGAAATATGTGGTCTTTTTCCATAGGTATACAGATATTTTTTAGCTCTAATTTGAGAACACTGTTTAAGCTAATGACTTGTCTGTGGGGAAAGAAAAGGTAGTTTCAACCTAGTTCCGCGTGGAAGGCAAATTGAGACAACTCCAAGAATTCACATATCCACTAATCTCGACTTCCTCATCTCAGCACTTAGAAGACTGGTATGAGGGCGACAGATAATCGAGGTAGGCACTCAAGAAATGGATCTTTAAAGCGTACTAAATGTTCAAATTCTTGACTTAATTCTATCCCGCCCAGATTCAAGAGGTAGGTATTCGTATTATTCGAGGCACAGAGAGGGTAACTTGCTTGCCCTGTGTCACACAGCGGCTGGGAAAGGACTGAGAATGCCTTTCGCAGAATTTCCAGGCTTTCCCACTGAATTTTGAAAAAAAAAAAAAAGTCCCCAGATGTAAACACCGCCCCGCCCCCCCACCCCTCTCCATCAAGAGGGGTTCCGCGGTGTTCTGCGAGGGTGGTCCTCCGCTTATCCAGGAGGCTCCTCCTCCCGGGCACTCCGACCCCGCCCAGCTCCGAGCATGCCCAGTGAGCTCCCCGTCCGTCCTAATGGTGCTGGCTGAGCGCCA
>NW_017738237.1:0-1089 GCF_001890085.2 Hipposideros armiger
CTCACGGCAGCCCAGCTCCAGGTTGAGCTGTTGTTCAGCATCTTAGCTGTGGAGGGCAGTGTCACCGGCCCTCATATGTGGGATCCGAACCGGGGCCCTCTGGCATCCCAAGCTAGTTTTTAACCATCGCGCCACTTGGCCGGCCCAAAAAAACACTTTTTGTTCTAACCGAATTCTGGATTTTTCCTGACAATGTCATTTAGTTTTAAACCCTCTGGCGTAAAGGCTCTTTCTTGTCCCATGCCCCATGCTGTGGGGCTCTCTCTGGGTCTCACACACCACTGTGACAGACCTTGCTCAGCAAGACTCCAGCCAGGCCATCCCTTCCCCATTGTGGCACCTGTTCTCCAGCCACTTGGGGCCCCTCTGCAAAGGCACTGGGGATCAAGACACGTGCCGCCTACCATCTTCCTCCTAACTCATCTCATGACAGCAAATCGGCCAACTCATCACACTAGCCACATCCTTGGAAGTCGTTATACCCCCATTTCTTTATTATCTGACAACTCTAAAGCCTAGATCACCTCTCCAACCCCAACTCCCATCCCTCGCCCCCTGCCATGCCATCATGGCTCATACCTGCCCTGCGGTCCCATCACACCCCTTGTCCTGGACTGTTTGCCCTCTTTCACCCTCATTTTCTTCTCTCCCCTGCCAGGGCCAGTTGTTTCAACCCCACCCTGACAGCACCCTCAAATCCCACCTTCTTCTGGACAGCCTGGTTAAGAGAGCCACGCCCAGCAGCATGTGAGTTACAACATTAAAGCCCAAATGCACTTTACTTTCTCTCCCACTGGGGGAAACAGGCTCCTCAGAGCTATGAAGCAACCTGATTCCTGATCCCCACAGGGTAATAACAATATCTGGCATCTGTATACGTACAGATTTGTATACTCAAAGCGCTACACGGGCGTGACCTCACAGGTTTCCCTCCTCCCCTTGACCAACCACTGTTTAATCTCTGTTTTTTTCTCCTCTGCAAAGCTTGCTGAAGAAAGTCACACACCCGGGCCAATTTGCCCCATGACGAATTCAGACTTCCTGACCTTGATGGCTTTACCACCCTTCTCTTCAGTTGTGTTCCTCCCA
>NW_017738238.1:0-1076 GCF_001890085.2 Hipposideros armiger
CCCTTTGTTTTAGACCACCTTTCAAGGATTTTTGTATAGCAAATATATTTGGGAGCTAGAGATAGTGTCTTTCTCCAGAGTAGAGGACAGACATATCTGTCCATTACAAAGGATTCAGAATCTCGAAGTTCAGAGTTATTCTTCTATAATGCAACCTACTGGGTGTGAAGTTGTCACCTGGCCCTATTAGCATCACTCTGTGGAAAATGGAGCTAAAAAACAAAAAGAAAGAAATAAAAAGAAAATGCTGCTACTCTGGCTATTTCTATTGCCATGAGTAAAAAGTCCTTTATCTCTGACCAGGAATCTCAGGAGTCTTGGACAGTATTCATGAAACTGGCAGGCTAGCTTGTTACCTGGAAAGTAGGGTGGAATCTCAGATCCTTTAAAGTCCTTCAAGTAGTCATTAATATGAAAAAAATGAAGTAAAGTACCCTGAAAACAAACACTATACTACAAGTCTACTTAATCATAATGTATACCTTACAGTATCAAATAGCAGTTGTATCAGCTTTTATATGGTACAACTTACATACATGTTACAATCAATGTCCTAATTTTTAAAAATAATTTTAAAGTTCTAAAAATGTGTAAACTATATATATATATATATATATATATATATATTCTAATTTTTATCGGTGCTACAAAAGAAATAAAAATGTGCTGAAATGTGTATTTTAGGAGTTTATATTTAATGTCTATCCAATTTGAAATGTATTATATTTAAATGATAAAGGATCTATCCACATCAGTTGACAATTCAAAACATTTGGGTATTTAGAACATTACAGCACTTTCAAAACGAAGTGATACTAGGTTATATAATTAAATAAAGTATGTTAGCTTGTTCTCTCCCGATGAGCATCTCTTCCCCTTTTTCCATTTCTCGCTAGTTGTTATGTTTTCTTCCATACTTACTAATACGTGCTCCAGTTTTCTCCTTAAGGTAAAATATGATTTGATTTTTCCTGGGAATGACATATATATATAGTTTTAAAGATGATTGGCATTGCAGATGATTGGCATTGCATTTTTTTTTCTGGAGGGAGAAGGTTTTTTGTTTTTTCTTTTGT
>NW_017738239.1:0-1088 GCF_001890085.2 Hipposideros armiger
CAAGTTGCTATCCTTTTGTTCTTCAGTCTAGTTGTGGAGGACGTCGCTTCACTGGCCCATGTTGGTATTATCATTGCGCTCTTCCCAGGTGAGGCAGCCGCTAGCCGGCCATTGGAAGGCCGCACACGGTGGCTCATGGCAGCTTATGCCAGCTGCTGGCCACTAACGCTGGCTGCCAGTTACTCACGGTAGCTCACGGCAGCCCACTGCAGCAAGGGCTGCAGCCTATGTCATTGCCCAGCGATTCTCAGCAGCCCAGCTCCAGGTCAAACTGTTGTTCACAATCTTAGCTATAGAGGGCGCGGTGTCACTGGCCCTCATGTGGGATCTGAATTGGGGTCCTGCTGCTCCGAGCTGGCGTCCCAAGCCAACTCATAACCAATGCGCCACTCGGCTGGCCCTCTTCTTTCTTAAATAGGATATTGAGGTGTAAGACAATGCATAGATAGCATAGTGCCAGAACCCAGTAGATACTGAAGACATGCAATCCCCTGCATCATTATATCCATGCTGAGAAAAGCTGAGTTCTCCTAAAACCTGCATTTCTTATCAGAAGATGGCCCAGCTCTTTTCCAATCCTAACTGCATTAGGCAGTATCAGTGTCCCCAAGAGAAAGGAGTTCTTGATAAAAGAAAAGATGTACCATACCTCCTAATTCACAAGGATAAAAATACACAATTAAGGAATTGTTATGTATCTTATACTGTGGTATTTGTTCAACTGAACATGTCTTGTTTACAAATATAGTTTTCAGGAAATATGAGTCTTTAGAATTTTTAAAATAAACATGCTACTGATGTCTATATGAAAATACTATTACAAGCATTAGAGATCTGTGAGGCAGATTTGTGTTTGACCAAAAATGAAATTCATATTCTAATATTATGTGCAAAGAAAGAAGGTTGAATACTGAATATAAAAATCCTTTAGCGGTATCTATCAAATACTCATTTTGACTGCTCACATTTTTTTTTTTTTTAGATTTTTTTCTTGGGGAATTGGGGGGATGGGAACAGTGCTGGGGAATTGGGGGAAGGGGAACAGACAAGTTGCTGTCATTTTTGTTCTTCAATCTAGTTGTGGAGGA
>NW_017738240.1:0-1056 GCF_001890085.2 Hipposideros armiger
TATGCTCTACTCTAAGCGGTTATTATAAAAGGTGTCCTGGGAACAGCAAAGTGGGAACTTGTGTCGGGACTCTAACTGCCCAGACCCTGGTTGTGAGCAGGGAGGTCATTCTGTTAAATGGTGAAGCAGCAACTCAAAAGAGCTCGTTTGTCATCACATTCCCCAGGGTGCCCTGTGTTTCCCAGCCTTGGCCTGGGTGTGCTGCCCTTCCTCTTCCTCGGATAGGTGGGTTCCCATTTACCTCTTCATTCACCGAATTCATCATGTATTCTGTTCCCGATGGTGCCAGGCCTTGGCTAGGTGAGAACTTATCGTTGTAGTGCCAGCTCAGATGTCACGTCCTCTACGAAGCCCTTCGTGAGCCTCACTTCTTCTCCAGGCTCCTCCTGGCCTCATCTGCTACTCCCAGGTGTCTTCAAATGTTGTGATCACACTTCAATTATTTTAATGGATAAATGACTGGATAGATGAAAGGATTAAACACAGACCATATGTGGGTCTAGTTCACTGAAGGGCAGAATCTTTTCCCTTCTCCCCCATCCCTCCTGGACCCTCTCTCACCCTTCCCTCATCTAGAACATTAACAGTCTGGATGATTTTTATTTTCATTTAAAAAATTTATTGGGGCCGGCTGGATGGCTCAGTTGGTTAAGAGCTCGTTCAGGAGTGTGAGCTCTGAGCAACAGCGGTTCGAATCCTGGCCCGAGCTGAGCTGCCGCTGAGCTGCCAACAGGTGGCAGAATGGCTCAGCTAAAAAACAAACAAATAAATGAATAATAAATAAATTAGTTATTTATACACATTCAGGACATTTCAGGGCTGCATCCCCATCATCAAGAAACTTAATCATTGCTTGGAGGCTAGGAATCCTTCTGCTGAGTTTTAGTCAAGACAGGAGAGCATGGGAGAGGAGGGTGTTGAGGAGGTGTGGGCTCAGTGGCTGGGCCTCAGGACAGCAGGAGGTGAGGAGACAAACACATACAGGCACTGCCCGCCCCCTCACCAGCACCACACACCGCTCCTCTTTGTATTAAACCCACCTGGTTGTGATTACCT
>NW_017738241.1:0-1029 GCF_001890085.2 Hipposideros armiger
AACTGCAAGCAGGGACAGATACTTGCACACCAATGTTCACACATATTATTCATGATAGCCAAAAGGTGGAAACAACCCAAAATGTCCATTGACAGGTGAGTGGATAAACAAAATGTGGTATATACATACAACTGACTGTTATTCTGCCTTAAAAGAACTGAAATTCTGATAGATGCTACAACATGAATAAACTTTGACAACCTTATGCTAAGTGAAAGATGCCAGACAAAAAAGAACAAATATTGTACAATTCCACTTATATGTGGTACCTAGAATAGACAAATCATAGAGACAGAAAAGTAGAATACAGGTTACCAGGGGCTAGGGGTAGGGAGAAATTGGTTAATGGGTACTGTGTTTGGGGTGATGAAAAAGTTCTCGAAATGGATAGTGGTGATGGTTGAACAACATTGTGAATATACTTAATGCCACTGAAGAGTACACTTAAAAATGGTTAAATGGTAAATTTTATGTTATGTATATTTTAACACACACACACACACACACACACAGCTGTGCCTATCTTGTTCCAGCATTGTTCTAGTTCCTGGAGTTTACAATCTGGTGAGAGTGCAGTGGTAACATAGCTTTTAAAATCAATGAGCACAAGATGGATCATTAAAAAAATAGTTATGGGGGTGGCCGATGAGCTCAGTTGGTTAGAGCACAGTGCTCCTAATAGAGCTGTGCCGGTTCGATTCCCACATGGGCCACTGAGCTGCACCCTCCACAACTAGAATGAAACAACTACTTGACTTGGAGCTGATGGGTCCTGGAAAAACACTGTTCCCCAATTAAAAAAAAATAAATAATAAAAATAGTTCTGGAATAACTGGGTAACTATGTGGTTTAAAAGTTAATCAATGTGTTAGGCCTTAACACTAAAATTAATTCAAGATGGATCAAAGATCTAAATGTATAATATAAAACCATAAACATGCTAGAGGAATTCATGGGAGAACTTTTATAAAAGAATAATCTTTTTTTTTTTTTTAAAGATTTTATTGGGGAGTTGGGGGAGGGGAACAG
>NW_017732081.1:0-1640 GCF_001890085.2 Hipposideros armiger
ACTTTAATTAGACTATAATTTTTCTTTGAGGGGGAATACTGTCATCTTTGCCAAAGAGGAAAGCATTTTTTATGCCAAAGTTAATACGACAATTCTGAAATTTGAACTTATCCATTTGGTGGAAAGCTTGCAGGAAGTGAGAGACTCAAACATCTTCCTGCTTAACTTTGATATGTCTATAATATTTAGGCAAAATGCTCATTATCTCTTTTATAAATTTGAAAGAAGCACTTATTTATTTTTATGTTTTGGAACTTAAAATGTGTTCCTGAATGTGAGAAATCCCTTTTACTTCACCATATGCCATCTTGTCTTTTTGACACTCCGAGCCTGGAAATATCTCATGTGTGCAGACTTCTAATTTTCAAATTATCTACTGCCAAGAAGGGAAGTGGGTATCTGAAACTCAGCCACAGACCTTGGCGAATTTCAAATTCAGAATAAAACTTTCACTTTAAAATTGTGCTCAAAACTTGAAAGGGATTTTTTATGTCTAACTTGTGTTCTATTGAGTGGATATTATTACAACCTAATTTAATAGGCCTTTTTGCCCCCTCCTTGGGCTGTTTTGAAGGATTAAGAAGTAGATTTAAGTTTCTATTCTTTTGTATTTAAATTTGACAGTGTAAAAAGTGACAAATTCCTGCAAACTGAGTATGAATATTGCTGAAGAAAGCACATCTTTTGGGAATTTTTAACAATGGATATCACTAGGATTTCAAAGCTATCTGAGCAAATTTCTAATCCATAAAAAGTGGCTTGTTTAGCAATAGAATGAAATATCTCTGATACAGTATTATGTACCTCTGAATGAAAAGCAAATGGTTGTTTTGCTATGTTGCTTACTAAATTTTTGTTGTTACTAAAAACGTGCTCTAATTAAAACCCTAAGATATAAAGTCATATCAAATATTTCTCTACTAGCAAACCTAGTGTTTGATGAATTATAAATAATATTGTACCACAGAATCAGGGAGTTCATAACTGGTTGGGAGTAATGAGATATTCAGATTGCAGATAGAAAAAAAAAAGAAACAAGTTTAGATAGCGCCATTCATTTAGGAGATAATTTGTGTCATTTATTATATACTTTTTAACTTCAAAGGTTTTTTAAAAATAAAAATAAAAAGTCTTTGAATTCTAGAAATGGCAAGTCATGATAATCTAAATCCCTCTTACCATATAACATAGAATCTAGCTGAGCTTACTGAAAATAGAGAAATCGTCATGTGTCAAAAAACAGATAATTCATAGTTGTTTGGTGTATAAAGGGTGCTTGTCTCAGCAGTTTAGGGATTGAGAAGGATTCCCGTAGGGAGACAAGGAGTGAAGCCTTTGAGCAGGATGATATGGGAGGTGGACTTGAATCCTCATACAAAAAATTATATCCTGAAATAATTGCAATTGCAGTACAAAGGTAGAAAAGGCAAAGTCTGCCATTAAGTACCAAACAATAAGTATTCATGTAGGTATCTGCCTTATTACCAGGAGGTGGGACAGGTGAGGGGATTTTCTTGAGAATTCATTTTATCTCATAAACATATGAGTTTAGGATTTATAATACCCACGTTTAGGGAAATGCCTTAAAAAAAGGTACACTCTCCACAAAAAAAGATATCTTAGGATTAGTAATATCACTG
>NW_017732081.1:2860-25371 GCF_001890085.2 Hipposideros armiger
AGTTTAGGGAATAATGACAAGAAAAAATGTGTATAGGTTCAGTACAGACACAGCTGTCATAGCTCTAATTACATAGTACAAGTCAGGAACAAATTAACTTCTTTTTTTTTTTTAATTTGAATATTTTTTACTGTAGTTGGTTGATCCAACACATGTAGAGTCCATGGCTACTGAGTGTCAACTGTACATGCTGGATTGCAAATCAGCTTTTTCTATTCCTTGATCCACATAAAAGAATAGTTTCTGAATTCACTTGCTATAATTTTAAACATTGCATAGATTAAGTTTCTATTTAAGTTTTGAATGCCCCACAGACAGAATTGGGTTGACCCAGTTTAGTCCAGTTATCTTCTCCTGGTCCTCATAAAAACTCAGCGCATTTCATTAGGCTTCATCCCTGGAAATGGAAGGAGCCGTTCCAAAGAAGATGGGATCAGTATGATGTTGACATCAACCTCAGAAACTGGTTAAAAGAAAGTGAGTGAGAGGGTGTGTATGTAAAGCTGAAAAGAATTATTCCTGAGCCAGTGCCTATGAGAAATCGGGGGGCGGCATAGGTGGAAAATTAAAATTTTCATGTGGCCACTGGAAAATCAGCAAGAGAATTTAGTATTTGAGATTCATGGATGCTCCGTGACATTTATGAGGCAGATTGAGGGGCATGACGATTTTTACCAGAAAGCCTACTGTAGAAGTAAGGAATGCCAGCAAAGGTGATATGGGTGATCCAAAGTTGAGGATTGGTGGAAGACTGGACAAAAACACATGATAGTGGGGGGGAGAAAAGGAGTCCATGATAATGCATCAAAGGAACTTGGTTCAGAAGGAAAGCGTAAATAAGTAAGATGCAGATTATGCAAAGAGTGAAGAAGGACCAGTAAGGAACTGGAGGTATTAATGAGATCAAAGTGCAAGTATTGAGAGTGTATGGAATTGAAAATTCTGGAAGGACAAGAGATCATAGAGGATTGGTAGTGGAATTTAAGATTTCAAAGTGGCACATTGATGTTGAGGTCAAGGTTCATATGGGCCATGGCAGGCATTGCAGAGATGCAGTGATTGTAAAGGTCACAGGAATCAAAAAAATCATTGAGCTTTGGTGCCAAATCATCAGCTTGTTGGCAATTTGGACATTAAACTTGCTAACAATAGTACTTGTGTTTCTGCATTTTTATTGCCTGTAGAAGGTAACACTAATAGGAAAAGATCTGATTCTAGAACCCTTTCTTTAGACTTCAACTCACTGTAATCTTTCACTTATATTCTCTGACCAGACTAATATAATCAAGCTGGACAACTGACAACTGGATCAATAATTCTTGTAATGTTTAAATAGCCTAAAACTCTAAAAATAATGAAGTTTCACATATTTAAGAAACTTAATTGAGAGGGAAAAGTTTAGAATAGCATAAAGCATTATTCAAGAGCATCTCTAATAAACCTTATCAATTACTTTAACTCCTCCAAAAACATTTAGGTTCCATTTTTACTTACAAATTCTAAAATCTTTAGTACACACGCCAATTCATACACATCATTTATTTTCACTGTGGTCAAATCAAGGACATTACTTTTAACACTCATTTATAATCTTATTTTGCACATGTTAAAAATAACCATAAGTTTAAAAGAAAAAAAATAGTTACACAAAGTAACTTCAGCTCTGTGCTTATCTATTAGTGAAAAGAGAACGTGCTGAAGCATTGCTGTAAGTGATCCTCTGGGGTTCATTCTAATGCACTCTGTTGTACAGGAAAATAAAATAGAATATGTTTTTCTGTGTTTCTAGTTATAACCTTTCTTAGGCAGCCTCAAAAGGTTTACCAAACTCTCTAACAACTAGTGTTTTAATGATAGCTAGTGTATTGGAATATTCTGTAAAACTTTAACCAGCACTTGGATAGCTTCCACATCTAGTGAAATAATCTTACGCTCTCCATCAGTATTCTTCTTTTCTAGTGTGTATAAACTATAGCTTGCTCTAATATACTTGTTTATCAAATTCATTTTTAAATATCCTACCGACCTTTGCCTATGTTTGAGTACCCCTACCACATATCAAAAAACCCAGCACAACATCAACAATTGGCTTAACATGTCAGCTATTTATCATTTTTTAAAATAATTCTAAGAATTGACCCTCAATTGTTTTGCTTCACATAGTGTTGGTTGTGGCAATGGTATAGTTGGAAGGTCCCAAGCGGCTTTAGTCACACGATTGGGATTAGGTACCAGCTGCTGGGTGGGAGTTCAACCAGGGCTGTTGTCTGGGTTCTCAGTTCTCCAGATTCAAAAGCAGGAGAAATATGTTTCACTCCTATGAAGGGAAGATCATGCTGAGAAAGAGCACATAGGATGAGAGATCGTTGTGTTATTCTTCGGGAATTGACCAGGGCCTGCTTATTAATTAGTGTGGCAGACAGAATTTTAAGATTACCCTAAAAACCCTGCCCCTCCAGTGTACGTGTCCTGTATAATCTCCTCCCCTTGAGTCTGGGTGGGATCTGTGAATATGATGGCAGAGTCACTTCCCTGATTAGGTTGCATTAAAAGGCAAATATTATGATATTACTCCTGTAATTATGTTGTGTTATGTAATATTTTGTTGTGGCTGACTGGAGAGAAATTCTCCTATTGACTTTGAAGAAGCAAGCTGTTATGTGGGGGAGGCCACATGGCTCACATCTGAGATTAGCCTCTAATAGCTGAAATTGACCCCAGGTTGAAAACCAGGAACAAAATGGGGACTCAGTCCTACAACAAAAAGGGATTGAATTCTGTCAGCAACCTGGATGATCTTGTAAAAGTACTTCATGTCTTACATGAGATTTTAGCCTTGACCAATAACTTAAATTCAGCCAAGTAGGACCCTGAGTGGAGTACCCAGCTTATCCATGTACACTTGTCTCATTTAAACTGAGAGAGGAAATTTGTTTTGTGTTTATGCTTCTAAGTTTCTGGTAATTTGCTACATACAGCAATCTAAAAGTTATATGATACGTGTCTTAGTCTGCTCAGGTTTCCATAAAAAAAAGAAAGAAAAAAAAAGATATTGTGGACTGGATGACTTAAACAATAGACATTTTTTTTCTCACAGTTCTGGAATCTAGACGTCCAAGATCAAGGTGACAGCATGATCAATTTTTGAAGACTGTCTTCCTGGCTTGTAGATGGTCACCTTCTTACCGTGTCCCCTCTTGTGCACTAATCACATAATGAGAGCCCCATCCTCATGACCTCATCTAAACTCAATTATCTCCCAAAGGCCCCATCTCCACATGCTATTATATCGGGGGTTAGGGCTTCAACATAGGAATTTGGGAGCTTGCAGGTTAGTCCACAGCACGAGGGGAAAATAAATTGTTGCTTTCCTTAATTGGCAGTTTCAGGTGCACATCTTCCAATAACAATCTGCAATCTGGAGATAATGTATTACCATTAGTAAATTTTGTGTTGCCCCCTCTCTTTGAACACAAATTATCATCTTTTCCACTGCTTGATATCTACTAAATGTCCTCTTTGCTAAAACATCCAAAAATTCAAACAATCTAAATTTGGCTATTACAAAATTATTGGGTTGTTGGAAAAGGCAGGATGTATTTTTTTCTGTTTTTTGTTGCAAAAATGTGTCATGACTTTTCCAACAACCCAATATTTACAAAAAAAAAAACAAAAAAAACAAACAAACTAGACTTTCTGCCTATATTGTGCTCTGCACTTCAAGAACTGAGCTTGGCTAACTAATACAAATTGATATCTAATTTGTTTTTGCTGACATCCTGATAGTTCTCTTCAGTTAATCTATTAGATGTCTCTCTCAAACCAAACCCTTGATTTTACTTCTGTCCATTTCCCATCCACAACCCTATCAATCGCAACAGATGACCTTACTTTCTATTTTAGAAAGGAAAATTTTCAAGTCAAACATGGATTTCCACATAAATCTACACAATAATAACAAATAATCATACAATAATAACCTTTCTTCCTTACCAAGAGGGGATAACATATCTATTGTGAGAAACACTAAGTTTTCTGAAGTTTGACTTATTTAAAAGCATATCATATTGTGAGAGAAGTAAATAGCAGTACCCAATATCTAAATGTGTTGTTCCTCCAATTAACAGGGCCTACCTTTAAGAAAAATCAAATTTCAGGGAAAATGTGTAAAAAAATCCAGATATATCAAATACATGCAGGTTAGATTCAATAGGATTCTTAATCACAATGAGATTTTTTTAATAAAAAATAAGAAAACTATGTTAGCATCATTACATAAAAATACAAGACAACAGAGTACAACTCAGAAGATAACTGGCAAATTAGCTTTCCTTTAAGAATAACTTCTCTATGATTTCATTGCCCAAAGTAACTACACCCAGGACAAAGAAGCAAATTGATTTTTAAGGGCCATAATATTCCTTTGTTGCTTTATCTTACAGATACTGGAAAGCATATTAGATTGATGATGTTTGCTAATATTCTATTAATCATATGGAAATTAAAAATATACATTGCTATTCGTCAAATAACAAAAAGATTAATCTGAGCAAGTTTATTGGAGCTCCATTTGAGAGAGCAGTTAAGCTACACAAAATCTGAAACATAACTTTAATGATTTTTTTTTCTTTACTATGAGAAAAGGCTAGTGAAAATGGAAAACTTTGGCTGAATTTCATCAAGGTTTTGTACTATAAAATATTAGCAAATTCAGTGAGATAAGCAAATTAAAGCCATCTGTATCTGACAATTTATTTCTCTAACAAGTTTATAAGCAGGCCATCCTTTGTGTGTACTGAAAAATAGTTGGATCTCACTCCTCTGGTATGGAAACTGAATATCCATGAATATTCTCTCACCTGTTTTCAGACCTTAAGTACATGTGCTTGGGAGAAGGAAGAGAGAATAGGGAAAAATCGATCAGTTTCCTATGTGAATAACTTCTGTTCGGTTAAAGTAATTAAATTATTAGAAGCAAGTAATATTAATAAATATTCTATATCAATTCCACAAGAATATGGATACACTAATTTATATGGCATGTTTTTACTATGAATTCTGGTAGTCATATCATAATATTTACAGAATAATTTAAATGAGTAATCTGTTGTAGCATATGCAGATTTTTTTCCCAGTATATTAATTAGACTTCAGAGATCAGAGTTAGAGCAACATCATTTTTAATTCTGTTTTATATTTTAGGGAACTGAAATATTACTTAAATGTTAAGAGAAGCATGATTTTCCATGTTCACTTTATTGAGCAAAAACAATAAGACCTCATGTAAAGGTGAGAGTATAAATTATCATAACATTGATGGCACATTTAGGAAGCGATAACGCTGTTGATTCTTTCCAGAAATAAAATGTGAAATCCCTTAAATTAGCTTTTGAAAACAATGATTATAGATTAAATGGTTAACTAAATATTAGAGAACTATTTTTACAAAAATAAATGACCTTTTTACTTAAATACTATTTCACCTTGATTCTTTTATTCATGTAAAAAATTAGGTAGAGAACAAAATTAGTGCTAAAAAATTGTGTTAAAAATATTACCCTTGCTTCCTACAGATTACCAGTGATCTTCTTGCCAAATCCACTTGTTTATTTTAGGGTTTTATCCTCTTTTCTGTAATTGATCCCCTTAATCATTCTTTTTCCTTGCAACTCTTCCCACTCTTGGCTTTCGTTACCACACTTGTGTTTTTTCTTGTGCCTCTGGGTTGCTTCTTCCTAGGCTCCTACCAAGCACCTTCTTTTTGGCCCTGTTTCTCAGCATTGGCCTGAATCATGCACCACCCACTGTCCTCTTCCTTCTCATCTGTCTTACTCTTGCTGAGCAACCTCCATGATTCTAGTCTCACGGAGTTACCCAACATCTGATGATGGGCCCCAAATCTAGTTCTCCAGTTCTGAGACATCTCCTAAACTTCAGGTTCATATTTTCAATTATTTGCTCAATATATTTCTATAAACAAACCTCAGACATGTAATACAAAATAATTTGACAGTTGAACTAGTTTTCACTCTCTTCATGACAAAATCTGCTTCTAATTGTTTTATACAAACATATTGAAAGATATCAGCGTTACATATTTAAGTAATTATTGAATCTTCTTTATCTCCCTACTCTCAAATACACACACATTTGATCACCATGTTCTCTAATACTTAAATTGGAAACACTCATCTTTCCACATCAATCCCCTTATCAGTCTTTCTCATCAATCTCTTGGTCGCTGAACTAGGTTAAGCTTTTGTCACACCCAGCATCTTGTAAAGCTCTCCATGTCTTTATGCACTCTCCCATCCAGCAACTCTGATACTGTGACAACACTTATTTTCTTAAATATGAATCTGACTATTTCACTATCCTGCAAAATATTTTCAGTGGTCTCCTTTTCCAACGCCTCAAATGGCACACGTGACTCTCCACAGTCAGACCATGAACTTATTTATTGCTGCATCTTTTTTCAACATTATGAATTCAGTGCTGTGGTGACACTGGACATTTCCTTCTACCATGAAACAGAGGCTTTCAAATCTTTACATGCATAGTAATCAGCCAGAGAGCTTGATGCAAGCATTGTTTCTTTGGAACCATCCAGAGATACAGTTTTAGATGTCTGGGGAGAAACCCAGGAATCAGTAGTTTCTATATACATATGGCTAAGTGATATAGTACAGGTGATCTGTGGATAGTAATTTGAAAACCTTTGCTTAATGTATTATGCCGTGGTATTTTGTGTTCTAGCTGGATCTTTCTGTCTGAAAATTCTTTTTTTCCCCCTTTTTCTCCTAATTAATGCCTACTTATTCTTCCCAGCCATCTCTGAATACTCACTTCTCACTTCAGTTTAATCAGTTGTTCTCAGCTCTGTTCTGTGCTTCCATAGAATTTTGTACATTTTTTTTTACTCTGCTACATTTTTAAGTCATTGAATATATGACTAACCAACTGTACTAAAAATCCTTGAGGCATATCCATTTCAGTTCTAGTCTAAAGTAGAAGTTTAATAGCTATTTAGAATATTTGACTAAATATATTCTACTTATCTGTGGATATGATTTCTAAAGTAAAAAAATATGCACCAAAGAAAAGTCATAAATACCAACTAGATGCTCTGTTACATTTTAATTAGCCACTTAATAAGATTTGCAAATGATCATTTATTCAACATATGAAAGAACAGGATTCAAATTTATCTCAGCCAGCTGGAATAACTGGAATACAATGTGTATAGATAAATACATACCATAATTATGTTAAAAAATTAGTTGCAAAAAAACTAGATGTGGGAGTCTTATCAAGTAGCAGTTCATGTGAAAAAGAAGAGGTAACCTCTGATGACAAAACAATACAATTCAAGCGTATTATTTGACCTGTAACAAAGCTAAAGTGATTGTAGCTTGCATTAATAAAAGTTCGGTTCCCCATCACAAGGATAGAATGGTCCCTCTGCAAGCTACACTGATGAATACAAATATTAAATGTTATGTTGATTCTGTGCCAACATATAGGGATATTTATGAACTAGACCTGTGTCAAAAGTGTCAGTAAGAAAACATGAAAGTAGTTCAAGAATGGTCATTTGATAAGTTGTTGGAAGGATTGCTTGGAAAGAAGAGAATAAATATATCTGTGCTCAAATGTATGAAACAGAATTATGGAGAAATAGGAGATGTGTTCTGGAGTTGCTTCAGGGATGACTAGAATCAAATCCATATTCTCTGGAGGCAAAAGTCAGCTCAGGATAAGTAATTTTCAGTTGGGTGTGTACATTGGAATAAAGCACGCAATGGATAACAAATTCCCCACTCCTGAAGATTTTAAGCACACCCATGGTGGGAAGCTACCTGTCCCTACCTGGGTGAGCCTTGCACTAGATAATCTCCGAACCACTGCCATTTGTAAGATTACTACTTTAGGAATGTAAACTTGTTTGCTGTTATTTGCTACATATTGTTCAACAATTTTCCAAGGTCTTACTCAAATTCAATGTATTAATTTAGAATAAAACACTGTATACATGTAAAAATGACTGCTGCCCTCCAGGCAAGTGAAATTAAGTGGAGTTAATCCTATTCCAACCAAATACACACACACACACACACACACACACACACACAATTCACACATTGTTATAGCTAGAAGTGCTGCTGCTATTACCATCTTCGGATGTGGGGTTCTCTCTTTGTTATTTCTGAGATTTCCCCTCTTGGTTTGATACACAGTGAGATGCATAGACCATATGGGCATGAGGGGCGAAGAAGGTTTTTTCTCTCCGCTGGCCTCATGATGCTGTTGAGTTTAGTCATTTCACAGATCAGGTCTTCTTCAACTGTAGCCACCTGCCCTCAGTCTTCTTTCCCCCCCCCCCATTTTATTTTGTACCACTGGCTGGATTTTTGCCTAATAAAAATAAATTTGAGGTTAAAACCAAAAGTTCTTGGATGAATAAGTTACATTCATCATATGAAGGGGCAGAGAATTACTATCAGATAGGTAGATATATAATTTGGGGAAATTGGGCATTTTGTGGAAGGTCAGCTGTGGGATGACTGGTAACTCAGAAGAGCAAGAAGGCACCCGGGATGGCTCGCAGGACAAGGTCTATAAACAAGCAATAATAATTGTTGAACGTCTTTCTGTTCTCTGGAATACTTTGCAAATATTATGTCACCAAATCCCTACAGCCACTTATAAACTGATGATTGTTAAGCCTTTCTGTAGTTGAAGAAGAGCACTTAAGTAACTTAAAATCACATCACTGATCCATAACATAGCTAGACTTTTTGATTCTAAATCATTCACTCATTTTTTCAGCAGATATATGCTTATGTAATTTCCACAAGAATTTTATGTGTTTGAACAATAAGGAGACTAGGTGATGAGAAGTAAGTGAACTTTCCTATGGACAAATGATTAAATGTTAGAGATGGAATTTCAGTCCAGGTTTAAGAATCACAGAGTCTGTTATCCCTTCACGCTACAATAGGTAGAGTGGCACTCCGTATTTTGTCTGTTACATTTAATTTACCTTTCTATCACTGCCTGAATTTGAAGATAACTACTAAAATAAGAGAGTAATCAGGATTTCTGGCGCTACTTTGGAAAGTTGGAGTCACCCCCTTCTAATTGTTTCTTCTACCTTTCTTTATTGTCTGCTTAATCATGCTTTGTTCCCTCTTTTCCTATCCCTTCATTATTTTCTTTTCATTTCCTAGCACTTTTCTTATGATATAGAAACTTGCTAAAATATTAACATGTATGTAAAGCCAAGACTAATCGAAGAGTAACATATTATAGTAGTTAATGGTGTAAGGACTTGATATCAGCCAGTGCTCAATTTGATTACAGTTCTAATCACTCTGCTCTTAGCAAGCTTCTGAATTTCTAACCCACTTACTCTCATATGGATACTAAAAATATTAATACCTCCATTATAGGAGGGAGCATGGTAATTAGGACTGCAAGAAATGATGCATGTGAAAGTGCCAGACACTTGGTACATGCTCAATAAATGAAAAATACAGTAAAATTTCCTAGGTGATTCTGTTAGTTTGTTGTGTGATATCAAATGATGCCTGACCATATAAAGAAAAAAGATTAAAAAATATTTGAATGTAATTTCTATTTGTTTTAGAAAAGAAAGTCCATGAAATTCTGGTGACAAAAATCTCACAATGGCATAATGTCAAATCTGGGCATTAAATTCAGTATCTTGAGGCTTTGTTTTGCTTCCAAAATGTAGACATCCAAGAGAAACACAGGAGCGACAGAAATGAAACCCTGTAACTTAATAACGTACCGCTGAACCCTTCTAGCACTGCTAATCTATTTTCAGTTTTAGATGACTTTAAAGCAGATTTCTTAAATGCACTTCAATCTGGTTAGATATACAGCATGACAATAGCTATGTAGAGAAATCAGAGTTTATGGTTCATGAGAACTCTATTTTACTTATGTGCAGGATGTCTGCTGTACTCACTTATGGCTGGGCTTTAAAGCCTTGGCTGCTCAACATTTATACATCCATTAATTAGCAGCTAGGCATGATTTAAAGGATAATGTTCCTGGCGTTCAGTGTATATGATGCAGTAAACAGCTTTTGTGGAAGATTAAACGCTGTAGCAAATCAGAGACATTTGGTGACCCCCAGAAGCCATTTGTTGCCAGAAAACTGCAATGCTACAATTATTGTGCCAGAGGGAAAAACATATTCAACTGATATCACAACAAACAGAATGCATTTGAATTTGGCTCTTGCATGTTTAGAAATATGGCTTCTTTCTTATTTTTTCCTACTTTAATGGAATATCATTTGAAGTAAAGTTCATATGAGTCATTAAACACAATGTATTTAAAAACACCATGAATTGAAGGGAGTTAACAGTTCTATAAATCAATATATTTGTAATTGAGAAGTTAGAATTATGCAGCTAACATGAAAAAAATTATGAAGATTAATTTATCTTATTAAAATTGAATTTAAATCTGGAAAAGATTTACCTATTTACCTATTCTTATTTATACACTGTCAATAAAAGTGTGGATTTTATGTTATGACAATACATACATTTCTAAATATAGTATTTCTAAATCAAAAAAATATTTTGGCTTGATATGAAAATAATAAGAGAAATTAATTCTAATTATTGTTTCAAAATCTCTTATTAGTTTTATAAATTAACATATTAACTTGAAAATATATATATATATATATATAGCTAAAACCCCAAAACATAAATTTATTGGGTTGTCGGAAAAGTCATAACGCATTTTTGCAACGAAAAACAGAAAAAACATGTCATGACTTTTCCAACAACCCAATATTTAAGTTAGAATAATAACATTTTTCTAAAGCATTTCCTTGATCACTGGATTTCCAAGTTGTTCTACCATTAGTTTTGCTATTTGTTTGATCCATTTAAATATATTCTGAATGAAATATAATTTACAATTGAAAATAACAAATAAATATTCAGCAAGAATTAAAATGAGATGTTTGATAGCAGGTAGTAGTAGTAAAGACATGGAGAGAAGTCCTTTTGATACACATGCATGTTTATGTGCCATGCTTACTGGAAAAAAATTACATGGTTTAGTAAGCTGGTTTAGCTCTCAATAAGAAAAGAATTTCCACTGTTCTTTCTCCGTGATTGGATTTGGTATGCATTGTAAAAGAAACAGCGCCTTTCACTGAGCAGTGTTAGTAACCCACTTTATAACAATACAAAAGGCTTCTCACACCACGTGTTGATCACCATAAATGCTTGTCTAACCCACTTCTGTGTCTTCCTTCCAGAAGCCTTTTTTCTCCAGGCCTCTGTGGTTGCGGGTGGGGGTGGTGATAGTAAAAACCTCTAACAGGAATTTGGGAACCTCATTTTCAATGCTCCCGTTTGATTTTTCTGAAGCACAACTCTGAAACTGCCATCAGAAGTTTCTAAGTCTCAAAATTGCCTTAACGCTAAAGGTGCATTTTGTCTGGAGAAGTGGGATGCTGCGCTCCGTGAAATCTCTGTTTTGAATGGCTGTTGGGAAAGAGACATTCCAAGAGTCTGAAGCACGGCTTTAAATGCCTACAGAAAAGGCTGCGGATGCACGGAGGCATCTGCCGTCACTGTGACTAAAATGTTTACTTTAGCAAACACTGCTCTATTAAATTTCAAAGTGGTGCTCTTTGAATTTTAAATTGTAAAGGAAACCTGGCCTCTATTCTTGAAAGCTTTGGTTTAAACATAAAAAGGAGAAAGTAGCTTTGAAGTTTGAATGAGATGCATGCACTCTCTTTTTTTCACCAAGTTTGAAAAACTTATAGAGCAAGCGTGTGTGCTATTTATTATTCTAAATTATGACTTGAGTGATATTCTTATTTTTTTTCACCCTTGACCGTTTCTCCTTTATAAAAAGGATTTGGATATTAATGTGAGGTTTCATTTTTTATTATCCAATCAGGGAATATATCTAACAAGATAATTGTATGCATTTTTCTAAACAAACCCATTTTATTGCTCTTAATGGGCATCTAATTTTTCAAATTATAGCTAGATTCCAGGGTTTTTATTGGTGCTCTTCATCAATTTCTCTGGAGTTTACTATGGACAGACATGGTAAAAATACAGAAAATATGTATTTTGGGCATAAATACTCACCTTAATGAGTATTTATTTGGGCAGATGAGTGCTTGCATAATTGAACAATTCATGGACCAGAGATAATTGAGCATTACAATAAGTTATGTCACCTATTTACAAATGGCAGCCATTAACTCCCTACTTTGCTTATTGGAATGAAACTTTTTAAACCAAATAATTACAAATGCACATTCACAAAATAAGCCTTTTCAGGGTCAGTTCATTTTTATTTACTTCAATGAATAATAATCCTGATAGTATTTACTTTCTATTTACAAATAGAAAGTATTTTATCATAAAATTTGTAAAAACATTATTTTTAGCAAGTAAATACTTAAAATGATAGAAGAACCATAAAACATTGGGTAAAACCTATTTAGTCTACTTCCTATTTTGTTTCTAGAAATTCCACATAACATTTGTTGCAGTAAAAAAATCATAGTGTTATTCTCATATTATATAATATTACATTTGTGTCTTAATTCAACAACAGTTCCCACCAATGAAAATCTTTCTGAGCAGAATATGCTCCTTCCTTATTAAATAAGGAGAAGGTTAATTTGTTTCTCAATGTGGCAAGATAGAAAGAGAGCCCTTAGGTGTCTTTTATTCTTCCTCCCAATACCTGTATCTCTTCTATATTCCTTCCTTACTTCATCTTGCATATTTAGGTTAAGACACTACCAATATTCATACAAAGTGTTGAAAATATTGAAGAACCAGTAAGGTGTGATGATGTCTTATTAAAACAGCCAATCAGAATGGGCTACTTCCAACTGAGACTGGTATTGGCTAACAGCCTGCACAGCCATTAACCCCAGACATACCAGTACTGTCCCTAATGCATCTCCAGTTTTGGGGGAACAACTAGACAGGAACAAGGTGCTCTGGGAACTGAACAGCTCTCTTTTTCTAGTATTTCCCAATCGGCTGTTTTATGGAAGATCTATTAGCAGTGACTTTTGGCCAGACAAATTCTAATACATACTACATGTCATTTTCTTCTTTGGGAGATTTTACTTGCACTTTAGAACATTAGGCCCTGTAGGAAAGAAATCCTGTAATTGTCAAAGACCCATAACCTTTACCTCGACTGTGTTGTAATTGTTTGACCTGGTGCCTGGCACTTAAAAGTAATAATATCAAGCAGAAGTAATGCAACCATAATTTTTTATAGCCAAGTAACCACTGTATAAAAATGTCTTTGTAATTTTAGTTTGAAATAGAGATTACCTTTCTAATGTTAAGCTATGCAATAATAGAGTGGAATGCCTTATGGAGTAGTGAGCTCTCTATCATTTGGTTGTATTTCAGCAAAGACTAGTTATTTGTTTAACAGATTGATGTAGTAAAAAAACAAAACAAAACACACACACACAAAAAAAGAAAAAAACCACTGCACTACTTTTTTTATACCAGCAAATTCCAAAAGAATGTTCAAAAGTGCAAGCATAGGATTTTTCAATGCCATATTTAAAATTTTGTTTTTCATACTCATCACTTTGCATATTCATACATTAAATAACTTAACAGATGAGGAAGCCATATCAAACACTTAAAATAATAATCATATATGGATGCTAGTGATTGGAAAGTAATTCAAATGATTTAACTTAAACTATGTATAAGCTCTATTAACTACAGGTTAAACATCTTTTGAAATAGCTGACATTAATAGATACCAAACCACTAAAAAGACAATTTTGAGTAAAGACAAATAGTTATAAAACACTAACAGGTTTTTAGATGCTTTTGTTCTACCATGCTTTTTTAATAACATGTCAACTATAATGTTTTAAATAGTAAATACTTGTTTAATATAAATGATAATCATTATGTCAATTTCTACCAGATATTTAGGAAAGCCTTTGGATATGAATCACATGCTGGCCCTCTTTGTGGGTTCTCAGCATATGAATCAAGTTACCTAAAATACATCTGCTTATGACCAGATGCCTCTCAATGTTATCAATATTGTTTTTTGGAATATTTAAGAACTATTGTAATAATGTCATATGAATAATGATGTAGATTAAAAACCCCTGAACCTCAGAGAGAGAGACATCCATATTTTCAAAAAGGCACATAAGGGATTCTAATCTCTATGATTATAATAAATACAAACTCTTGAATATACTGATGGTTAGAACATCAAATGAATAGTCAAGTTTAACATCCCCAAAATACAACTTCTTGTAAAGTTTCTATAAAAAGGTAGTATGTTTTCTAACTACACTAAATATTTTTTAATTCTCAGATTTCATTAAAAATTTCCCAAATATACTCATCACTAAGTGTCATTGGAATAAAATAATCTTTCTGAAAAACTAGAAGAAATTTTGGATTAATATTATATAATATCTATAATGCTAAACTTGAAATCATTTTAGACTTTTAGAGGTATGTTTGGCTTTGCTTAAGACATGGATAATTTCTTTGAATTAATTGATTTAAATAAGACAAGATTACTACATAATACTGTAACTCAATCATTATGCAGCTATCCAGGGTTTCGAAAGTGAACCATTCAGGAACATTTCCACATATGTAATTTGTATAAACCATAAGGTTATGATTAAGAAATCTTAGAAATATGTATGGCACTGGCAGAATCAGTAGTATCAGCCCCTTTGTCTTCTTGCTACAGTCAGAAATATCCCCAAGAACAGAAGATTACTTATTATTTTGTGAGTCAAGGAAGTTAGTACAATATTTCTAACTTAAAGGTACTGATTTTTTTTAATGACTCCCAAAGCATAAGTAAATATAACAATATGCTTCTTTAGTCTAAAATTTTATTACCAAAAGTACCTTAATTAGGAGGATTTCATATTGGTTCTACCATTTAGTTTTGCCCTAAGAGTGCTCAGCATGTAATATAGAGCCATTTTCCACTCACTCCAAAATTGTAATGGGATAAACACATCTCAAGGATATTTCTGTAGCTTTCACAATTCAAATAAAGTTGCTCAACTTTAATAAAATACCCCATCTCACATTCAACCCAAGTTAAATGTAAATGTAAATTTTCCATCTGGACTTCAATAAGGACTTAAGCCCTTAAATCAAGATTCGTTTATTGGTCCTTATTATAACTGTTTAACTCCTATTTCCCAAACTTTTATCAGTTTATATACTTGATTATTTACATAGAATGTAAGAGAAATTAATAGAGTTTATTACTAAATTTCTGATACCATAGTTCCTTAATGTTTTGCTGTTTGTTCTATCCAAAGTCTCACATTAGTTCCCTTTCTTACAAATTTTCAAAATCATAGTGACATTAAATAAACAGATATGTATTATGCAATGCCATATGAAAAACTCTTTGTTAGATGTTGTAGAAGACAGAAAGATAAATCAACCCTGGCCCGGTACTTCACAATCTAGGGAAAACATGTATAAGAATAATTCTTAATTCCTAGGAAAGAAGACAAAAGTCTCCATGATGAAAGAATTCAATGGGAAAAGGAAAGATTATTTTCAATAGTGGAATTCTAGAGGAAAGTTAATGTTTCCACAGATGACAACAATATTCTGTGGAGAAGGGATCCCCATTATTGGTGAGCAGTGTCAGTTCCACTGGAATTTCTGGTAATTATGGGCTAGTAAAGTATCTGGTGCAGTACGTTCAATCCAAAATCAGAACAACACATTTCTAAGAGCATTCCATTTACTTTGGAAAACACTTTTCTCTGAGTTTTCAATCTTTTTCTCCCTAAAGAACATCTATTCTAATCTATATTCATGAGAAGTTCTATAACTTTGAGTAACAAATGGGGTAATGTACAAAAAAGCACTTTGAAAATTACTATTCAAAATAGCAGACTTTTTTTGTCAAGCTCTTCATGTAAATTTAAAATTATGCATTTTTGAGTGAAAGTTCTTGAGAAATATAAAATGTAAATGCATTAGTTCCCTTTGTGCATCATTGCCCTTTATAAGTAGAACACCCCAATTCTAAGGAGATGACAAGTTATAAAAGCCAGAGAGATGTTTACCTTCAGATTTCAGGCTCTAACTAGTTACAAAGAGACAAGGGGTGCCTCTTAGATTATTCTTTTTACTTCGGAAATCATCAAGTACCCCAAAAGAAAAAAATAACAGAAAAAGAACTTATAAGTCAAGTATCATCTATTTCCTCCTCAGCCTGTGTGTGAAGTAAGGGATAAAGCTAAGAAATTTTATCATTTGCTACAAAAAAAAAGTTATGTTTAACATCAAAATATGAAGCATGTTTTGAAAGAACAGTAACGTAAACAAATCAGAGTCCAAGGGAATTCAGGCTGTATGATGTTCGGGTCATTCTTTTGAACCATTTGATTACACTCCTCACTCTATAGTTGATTCGCTCTCTTAGGAGTCCTTAACTGCTCTAAATTATAATGATCTATCTTCCTTTTTAACATAAAACAATTTTTCTTGCATTTTCCTGTTAAAATCCTAATTCTTCCCTGAAAGTCATGGACTATTCCAATGATTTACTGATAAAGTCACCACCTTCATTATTAAATAAATGGAATCCAGATAGATCAACATATAAAATTAACAATTTATTATATATTATTGGTAAGCTCCTAAGAATTAGTTTTTTACTATTAAAAAAAATAAGAGACTGACGATAAATTAAAATTTCTAAAAGATAATCAAAATACAACACAAAATCACATTTAAAAGAAAACATGAAGATTAGAAACATTCCAATTCCCATGAATCACATTTGTGAACTCCTGAGAAATGTAAAGTCCTGGAAATAGTAAAATGCAACCGATCCAGTAATGACCACTTAAGGTTATTTTTAAAATTCATTCAAAGTTGGTCACATGACACACTCCCATTTTCAGTAGAAACTATTACATTAGGCGTATTGTTTAAATATTATAAAGTTTTTTTTATCCAATATTAACTTAAAGACATTAGTGATCATTTAAATCATAGGAACACAATAACAAAATAATATAGTTATAGTGGCTTATAATTATTGGCGCTTTGTAGTAAGCAATTTTACTCCACATTACGAATTCTAAAGGGAATAAGTTTAGAAAGGAATTAAAAGAAAAAGTGACAACATTTACCTAAAGGCTATCACACACTGATTGATGTTTTAGAACATTTTCTGAGACCGCACACAATGATATGTTCTCATCCAGGCAACACTAAAAGTACTAAAAAATTCAAATGCTGTTTTTTTTACAATTTTCAAGAAAGAAAAATCAGGGAAAGTGCAGCAATAATAGTGGCTTACAGTGTAGGTGAAAAGTAAGAGTTATATAGTTGTCAGTGTTGTTTCTATGCAATCCTGAAGGAGATGAATGTGGGCGTATTCATTGAAAATAAGTGAGCAATGATAATTATTTCCACTTATCATTGCCTTCCACTTTACAAGATTACAAAGTTCATTTGCAAGCTATTTGACAAAATCATGGGGCTTTCAAATCAACTACTGTAGGAAAAAATACAGCCCTATGCCTTTCTGTTAATACTTTAGAATGCAAACATAGCCCACAAGACACCTATTGTAACCTCAAAGAAATTTAACCTTATGTTAACAAAATTGAATTGGACCAGGATCCACATGCTTTGTGTAGCCTTACTTTTAAAAAGCTTCATCTTTAATAATAAAGGCATTTTATTATTAAAGAAACTCCAAGGGTTTCTATTGTGCATTAAATTAAGCATGTAATTATTTCTCTTTTTATTCTTAACCTAATTTCTAACCTAGAACATTAGCTGCATGTTTTTCCTGCTGTGTACTTTAAACCAGTGCTGCTAATTACAAAAACTGGCTGTATCTACTGAACTAGCCTAACCAATCTAAACCACCAGATTTTGCCTCATTACAGGTAGAAAGTGGGTCAAAACAAAAATTTCTTTGTAGACATATAAACATTTTGTTCTTAATTTTACTGACACCAACTTTCCATGCAATAGGATTTTTTTTCCTCAGAATTTTCTGGAGATATGTCAGTGACTCTTGTGTTTTATGTTCACATAGTGAGATAAAATGCTATTTCACTGATCTTTTCGATCTGAGGTACCTGCAAAGCTCAGCCATTGTAATACTGCAAGGCTGAACTTACTTCCAGCTAGACATTTGAAGCATTTCAAATGCAGTACTTGAATATTCAACTTATTTAATGGAAATGCAACATTACCGTGATGCAAGGAGGTTCATAATTAGCAAAAATACATTTCCAAGATATGCTTTTAAATTCTAAGTTTATTTTCATTAACATTTGAAATGTATGTTAGTCAACAGAATAAATATGAATTCAAGATCCTATGGGACTTCTGTTTTCCACAGATTATCAGTGAAAGCCATTGTGTTTAACAGTGACTGCGTATCCATGTCAGTGAGCTGCTTTGCTCTTCATTTCTGCATCTGGACTTAGGCTGTTTTATTGATTTATTTATTTTTCCCATTTATATTACTCAGCTGTTCGTTGGCACCTTCATGTTTGTAAATCGATAAAATATGTTAAATAATACTGCATAATTTTTTTTCAAAATTTGATCACTGATATTCTCTCTTGGTTGACAGTTACATGTACTCTTCATTTTCATTAAGAAGTTTTGTTATATATATATATATGAATATATATATATATATATACACATATATATGAGAATATATATATATATATATATATATGAATACATATATATATATATTTGATATATATATATATTGTTTCATATATATATATGAAACACAAGTAATAAAACACATAGACCAATATCAGTGATCCACCAGAAATATTTACCTTGGCATTTAAGCCCATGTTAGTTTTGATATCTATTAGCCCCAGCCCATAACAACATCTTTCCTTTCCTCTATCCTCCTAAAAGACATATTTTCAATGCCATGACAATTTAAAGTTGCTGCGTTGCATAAACACTTGAGTATCCCCTAGACAACACAGCTGATTTTAAGATCTTTGGTGACAGATTGTGCTAGTCCTTGGCCCAATCACTCCCAATCTGTTCTCTCCTCCCCTGCTCATTCTTCATGAGAGGCATTCACCTTTCAGGGTGAATTTTCCAGGATCCACAGTCGGTTGGCTTCTCACAGCACTGGACAATGAAAACACTGGGGGAATTCTGCATGGCAGTGGAAAGGGAAAAACCAGTTATTCTCAGCTTGATTTTTGCTGGGCAGTTTATGTAACTGTGACTTCTCTGTCTTTCAAGTGTGTATCTGACGGGCCTATTGTGGTTATAGTTTTGAAAGGATGACTTCTGGTCTCTAATAGCATCATCCTCTATCCCTCCTATCTAAGGGTGACAGTCTCTTCCTGCTATTGCTAATCTCTGAGTTTTTTCATCATGCCCTTTATGGCTTCCCAAAATCCATATCATCTTTGCAACTAATTCCTAGAATTAAATGCCCTGCTATAAATATTTTAAGTGATTTCTTTTATCCTACTTAGACTCTGATATAGAAATGTTACAAATTATAATATTACAGTCATATTAAATACTATGGCATCATTTTGATCAGATTTAATGTATCAGAATTTTAATATTTGGAGATATTAATCAAATTTCTTAAATCAAGTTGATGACAATTAATGCTGGAAATTGAATTTAAATTCATATTGGTCTGCCTATTTAGCCAGTGCTTTTAAGCACAGAGCATGCTTTTTATATGGTAATCTATATATTCATTAGATAAATGTCTAAACTTTACTGGAGCAAAGACATTCATGATCATAATATAAAACGAAAAGGAGCTAGTGTACCTTTACTTTGTGAGAGGGCCTTCGGAGTGACACAATGTAGCTTGTTTTGGAATTTGACAGAGTGCTGTGACAAACACAAACTCTTAGGGCAGGGGATGGGAGTAGAGAAACCAGACACAAGACTATGTAGTAATCCAGGCAAGAGCTCATGGTGGCCTTATCCAGGCTGGTGGTATTGGGGTGATGATAAGTGTTCAGATACTGAATATATTTTGAAAGTAGAGCTAACAGAATTTTTGGACCAATTAAATGTGATATGGGAGAGAAAGACCTATTGCCATCAGGGAAATGGAGAAGACTGTGGGACTAACATTTATGCAGAGGTGCCCTGAGTAGAGTTTTACGTATACTAAGATATATTTTTACCAAGTATACTGTGTCATCATGAAAATTAGCTTTTAGGTGATGAAAATGTGGCTATCATGTAAGCACCTACACATATGATTGTAATCTAAGGATTCAGAGAACATTTAACCCAATTTAGCAAATCACTGGGGAAAAAGTCAAATCAAAACAGGAACAAAAGGGTCAAGGATGCATGACATGTCTTGGATAATGTCAGTGAAAGTTTCTGAGGATGACCCAGTCCTGTGGGGCTTTAGAGATGCACAGCACACCTCTTGCCTCACAGACTTGAAAGCTCAACAAAACCTGTGCTTCAATGGAAATTAAAGATTTATACAGTTTATACTTAAGCATAACTTATTTTAGATACCCAGACTAACTTGTATACATGTCTATTTTCTGCTCATTGGCTGTTAATCTAGAAAGCAGATTTTTGCCATCTTTATACCATTTGCCCCTTTGTTGTTTTAAGCCAAGTTCTCAAATAGACAAGCAATTCCTTAAATACTGAGGTGAGTTTGCCAAAGGGTTTAGTGTAAAAATGAGTTCATATATAGTATATGACAGTCTATAAAAATGAAACTGGAGCAAAAAGGAAAAAAAAAACATAGTGTAAAAGGAATACATTGCACATGGCAATCATAAATCCAAATCCAGGGCTTGTGTTTCAGACACACAGAGTTGCTGCTCCATGTCTCACTGAAGCTTGAGGTTTACTATTGGCCCTTTCTTAGAAACTTCACTCTCTAAATTAACTAAAGAGTTCATTTAGTTTAAAGGAAACTGTTTTTACAAGTTGTCTCCTTTTATTTGGATGCTTGTGAGTATTTGTAATAGGAATATTTTAAAACTCTCTGTTAGCATTTTTATATTTAAAGGTAAGCTTATATGTATAAACAAATAGTATCAACAATTTAAAACAAGCTAGGTAAGTTTCTTTTTTTTTCATTTGATGAAACAGTGTATTTTGAATTAGTAACTATTCATTTATAAAATAAGGAAGGACTTGCTTTGCTTTTACAAATTTGAGAACACAAAATCATACAATGAATAGAATATGTTTCCCTTTAAGACTCTTTATCTACATTTCTAGAAAAGAAAATAATTGTTACAAAAGCTAGAAATTATATCCAGCTATTTTTCCATATGTGGGAAATGAAATTCTTCCAGAGGTTGTTAATTTTCGCTGGAAGGCCAAATGATGGGTAGAGAATTTACCTGTACTATCGTTTGAAACAGAGACCTCAGTTGTATTTCACTTATTGCATGGACATTTAATTCCCTTAAAGAGAATATCAAATAGGAACTTGTATCTGCAAGTTTATGACCATTCCTGTATCACTCATTGATTGAGATATGCAGCAATGATTTGACAGTTTACTTTTCAAATACTGTTCTAAAAATAGTTAATACCGTAATGGCCAACAGCAGCATTGACTCTCATAGTCTACACAAAAAAATAATAAAAACACAGGAAAATTAATTACACTAATATTTCTGGTAAAGATCGTGGTAGTTTATGAAAGCCTAATAAGTACTATCCTTCCTTGTGAAATATATATATATAATTTTTTTTGCAGTCAACAAAAAAGCAAAATAATCTGATGTCATAAACCTCAAAAGATGATAACCAAAAAACAATAAAAGTTAGAGCATCAGGGTATTGCCTGTTTCTTCTCATGCTCCCCTGCTTAAAGACACAGTGGCTAAAAAATGTAAAATGTAAAATATGTGGTCCACAAAAGTTAGTTCAGAGAGAAAATTAAACAGGTCTCAAAAGAAAGTCAGGGAGAAGTTAAACAAAATGTACCAATACAAAGAGAAAATCTGGGCAAAATTTCTAATATCACATAAAGAAAATGAAATCACATGAAATATGCAATATACAGCATAATAAAATAATAATAGTAATAAATATGTAAGCCAAGAAATAGAAAGTGTGATAGAAATTGCTACTGTTGGAACATATGCGTCTCTTGCTCAAGGGAAACTCTCTGAACCTGGGTGTTTGCATGTTTCCTTTTGTCCGATATGGATGGCATATCCATATATGGATAGAATGAACTGAAAGCTGTGTTGAAGATCCAGAGACCTATTAGCCCAAGTCCTTGAATGCTAATGTAGAGAGTCACCTACCAACCTGGGACATCCACCCTGAGCCGCTATGTAAATGAAAAGTGAACACCTTTCTAAATTGAACAATTGTAATGAAGGAGGGAGCTCTTTATTATTGAATCTGTATATCCCAGTTGGCTCAAGTGGAAAATTTGAGCTTGGTGTA
>NW_017732081.1:25451-112037 GCF_001890085.2 Hipposideros armiger
TATATATATATATATATGATTTAAGAAGAAAATGAGATTAAAAAATACAGAGCTAAGGAAATGGGTAAAGTGTCAAAAAGTGGAGAGGTGGGGATTAATACATTCAGAAACAGGAACTAGATAGAAAGAAATGAAATGGAAATTCTGACTCAAACATAATAAGTCCTGAGATAATCACAGGGAAAGCGGGTATTAGTTGTAGAGTTCAGATAATCTAACATCAGAATAGTTTATAATCCTGAAGTAGGGAACTCAACAAATAGAATGAGAAATTATTCAATAACACAATATAAGAAAAAAAAAATGCCTGCAGTGAAGGAAGAAGGCACCTAGACTGGGTGGCGTGCCATTTTCCAGGAATAGCTTGATACAGTGCAGATAACCATGAGTCATAATCCAAATTACATTATGGAATGTCCAAGATAAAGAAAAAAATTTTAGTCATTAGGAAGATAAATAAAGATGCTTACAGGAAGAAAAAAGTAGGCTTATTTGAAATGTCCCTTCATAACATTCAGTATTAGAAGATAATAAATCCATGTGCACAAAGTTCTGAGAAAAATCAAAAGGGGCTCAAACTCCTTAAACACTGACCAGATATTACTTAATTGCAAAAGCAAGAGAGAGATTTTATCAAATACGAAATTACTCAATACAATACCTATGATCCCTTTGTGAAAAATAAATTCCTGAATGTCATACCCTGTCAATCAGCAAATGAACCAAAATATAAAATCAGTAATGAAGATGTTGACAAAGGGAATGAAAAGGAAGCATGTTTACAAAGCAGAAATAAATGTCTTAAACCATAACAATAAAATATAGTAATATAATTTGTACATCTTTATGAGAAAGAATTAAGTAGAAAAGTTATAATGTACTTCCACTCTATTATCCTGTGTCAAAAGTAGGGGGGGAAAATGATGGAAAGACCAAGCACACAAACCATTAGATCAATCATACAGCTTTTACTTATCTAAAGAATAATGAAAAAAGTCAGTAAAATTAGAGTACACAAAAGAGAAATCAACATGTTCTGAGCCAATGAAAAGACAAAATTCTTCACCCCTAATATCTTCACAAGGAGTTGTCAGTAATAATTTCTGATTGAGGGTGAATTACTTCAGATATTTTCTGTCGTTCCTGTCCCCCACCCTTTAGCTCTGCCTTGTATACATAGGCTTATATACCTAAGCCTGAAATAGTGTTAGTGCAAGCTATTGCCAGGGACCACCTCCTCTGGGCCAAGTACTCCTCATCAATCTTAGAGTTTATCGAATATAAAACACAATAACAAGGTGAGGTCTCATATACCCAGCCTCAGCTCTGATCCAATTTATCATCCTCTCCAGGCTTACACAGTCTGATGTAAGTACATTCCTTGACTCAGAGCTGTGGAACAAGAACAAGGATCAGTTACCCAGATGTCTCAGGCAGTCATGTTTATAGGTCTATTAATAAGCTCTATCCTGCAGCTAATTACCTCATCATTTATAGCCAGAGTAAATCGATACTCTAAAAAAAAAAACTGAAACATGTAGATTTAAAAGAAAAAAATAATGATTCCACCTCATAATGTGTTTCATAAATCCTTAACCTTAGCCTGATCTTTTACAAATAGTGTCTCCTGTGACGAAGAAACATTTATCTGAAGATCATCAGATCATTTGGGTTTTTTTCCTGTTTTTCCCCCTGTTTAATTCAAATAAAACTGAAAGCTTACTAATAAAGCTTATGCATTATCCCATTTTAATTAAAAAACTGATTGTATCTTCAATCTATCAATTATTTAATCCATGTTTCTGCATAGGGCAGAGAGTTCTATAGAATGGCATCACCAAAAGTTATTGATGACTGAGTGTTGTGCTAATGATGACCAAGTGCTGTCACTCAAGTTGGAGCATTTCTTAGAGTGTGATTCAGATTCATATACAATAATACCTTGGTTTGCGAGCATAATTCATTCCAGAAACAAACTACTTGTATTGCAGCACATAACTCATTTACCAAGCTAAAATGTATTAGAAATGTTTACTCATCTTGCAGAACACTCGCAAACCAAGTTACTCGTAATCCAAGGTTTTACCGTACTTCTACTTCTATGTACTGGTCATCATGCCCTTCTTAAGGCTCCTCTTGGCTGTGACATTTTCACTGGCTTTCCTTGTTTTTGAGGATCTTGAGAATTTTGATGAGTACTCATTAGAAATTCCTTAGATTACCCCTCAGTTGATATTTGTCTGATGTCTATCTTCTGACTAGACAGGGGATATGTGTTTTGGGGAGGATAACCACAGAGGTAAGAAGCCACTTCATCATATCATATTAAGGATTCATGCTATCAAAATGACATCACTGTTGATGTTGACTTTGATCACATGGCTGAGGTAGTGTTTGTCAGGCTTTTTTTTTTCTTTTTTTTAATTAAAGTTTATTGGGGTGACAATGATCAGTAAAGTTACATAGGTTTCAAGTGTACAATTCTGTAATACATCATCTATATATCACACTGTGTGTTCACCACCCAGAGTCAACTGTAAAATTACTCTGTCTCACCCTCCTTTTTCCGTACTGTTCTCTTTGGAAGCAATGAATTAGTTTTTAACAGTTTCTCTCCTTTGTGTATATAATAGGAAACAAAGTAGTAAAATTTAATAACTAAGTATTTTGAGGATATTTAAAGAGATTTTTAAAAATTATGTTTACTGGAAAACAAGCTATAACAATTAGCTAATTCTTATTGAATGTTTACTATTGATAAGCACTATATATGAATTATCTCATATAATCACTCAACTAACTATGGGTAGTCAGAAAAGTCATGACATTTTGTCTATGTTTTTCAAAGGTCATTTATTTATATAAAGAACAAAGATCAATCAATGATATATTGCCCATTTTGCTCAATAACCATTTGCCATATTTCAGTGAGCTTCATAATTCCTCATTCATAGAAGGACCTGTCTTTATTTGAGAGAAACTGAACAAGGTGCTGATTTACAGCCTCATCTGAATTGAGCATTATACCATGCAAGGAGTTTTGAAGAGAGCAAAACAAGTGAAAGTCTGGCGGTGCAAGGTCAGGAGAGTATGGTGGGTGTGACAACACATCCCATCCAAGCTCCAATAATTTTACGGGTGATCAAACTTGTATGTGGTCTCGCGTTGTCGCAATGGAACACAACACTTTTACAATTAACAAGCTCTGGACGTTTCTGGATGATGGATACGTTCAAACTGTCCAGTTGCCAACAGTACACATTCAAATTGATTGTTTGGTTCCTTGGTAGGAGCTCGAAAAACACGGACGCCTTTAAAATCCCACCACACTGAGAGCATAACCTCCCAATGATGAATGTCTGCTTTTAATGTCGTTTGAGGTGAATCATCACATTGGGAACAAGATCGTTTGCACACCACATTGTTGTAAACAATCCACTTCTCATCACCAGTTATCAGTAGCTTCAAAAAAAGGAGTTTTCTCACGTTTAACGACTATATTGCCAATGTTTATATGCGCTATCAAACTTTGAGTTAATGCAGAACCAAAATACTGAGTTTTCTTATTTATCCCAGCTTCTTCAGGTGGTCTTGAATGCTTGAATGATGGATGTTCAATGTTTCTGCAACCTCTCATGTCATGTAATGTGGGTTTGACTTGATCAGTGCCTTTATTTTGTCATCATCAACCCCGGTGGGCCTTCCTGACCAAGGAGCATCGTTGAGATCAAAATCACCAGCACGGAATTTCGTGAACCATCATTGGCACTGACGTTCTTGTAGAGCATTGTCACCATAAACTTTATGCAACTTTTCACAAGCTTGACATGCGTTCTTCCCTTTATGGAAATAAAACAGTAAAATATGGCAAAAATGCAGTTTGGTCTTCCATCTTCAACTTGTAAAATCTCCAAAACTCAACCAAATCACTCAATACTTTTTTAGAATGAAGCTAGAACTGTCAGCTTTAAAGTGACATAGCAATAACATAGATGCAAATGACTCTAGTACTTCCAAAAATGAACTAGTGCCATCTGTTGCAAACATGCGTCATGACTTTTCTGACAACCCAATATAAGGTAAGTAAGTATTTTTCTCATTTCATAGATGTAAGGCACTGACTCAAAAAAAGGCTTATTTGTCTAACACCACACAATAAGTTGCATACCTATTTTTCAAATCTGGCTCCTATGTGATTCAAATACATAACATATTATTTCACAAAGATATTACCTGCTTTTCAAAAGAAGAAACCTCTAATATATGTCCCAGAGTATCTAGACATTAAGTTTTAGAGAAATATCGGAGGTCATGTGATCTCCTTTCATCAGGTGAAACCTAGTTAGTTACTATCTATTAAACATTCTTATCATTAGGTTTTTGTTACTTCCTTTGTCCTCACTGACTTACATTCTGCTAGCGTAAAATTAGTTTCAATGTTATGTTAATGATATTTCTGTATTCCATAGAATAAATAATGCCATGTAAAATAATATTATCGATAAATAAGTCTGCTGTTTATTCTGTCAGGGAGGTTGAGTATAAAGCATTATTTAAATAAGTCTGTTTTATGCCAAAATAAGTAAATAGTGCAGTTCTTTCCTGCCTATTACTTGAAAATACATGTCAGCTTTTAGTAAAGAAAATGCAAAAATATAAAAAGAAAATTAAATTTACAGTAATGCTGACATTTAAATAACTAATATGTCAGGGTAAAAAGTGAAAAAAATCAATAAAAGATATAATTACATTTCACAAGTCCTCAGTAGGGATTTGAGTGAGTTTTCTTCTTAGTAGCCAAAACCTCTAGTAAGATAAATACATTGAGCTGTAAAGAAACACCTGATAAAATTGTTATAGCTGTCAGTCATTTTTGTAAAAATCTGCCAGGATATTAACTTACACAGAACAACCAAATTTCTCTACATTACCAATTTTCAGTAAACAAATATGTCAGATTAAAAAAAAGGAAAAAATCCTCCCAATTTGTTTTATAAACATTACAAACACCACAAGAACTAATGTGATAATATTAGTATTTAGCTTCTTTTAAAATTGGATTTAAAATCAGGCACAGAAAGGTTACTTAATTTGACTGATGTCACACAGAAAATCTGACTTTGAAACAAGACATTTATATTCTCATTTACATTCTCTATGCAAAGTAATAGTAAGTACAGAGAAAAATTGATGTGAAAAAAAAAGCCTCACTTTTTGTAACATTTAAATTCATACTGTAAATTGGCGATGGTGATTACCATTTGAATTGAATAAATAGAAGGCAGTGGAGCTTTTGGTCTTGGTTAATGTAATAGGTCAATAGATTCAGAATTAAAAGATGAACTTGGATTTTTCACTTTCAAAACCAGGAAAATAGTTGGTTGTCAGTACAGAAAGCCAATAAGAACTAGAAATAAACCTTAACTTTCACTCACTTTTCATAAAGCACATTTTTATTCCCTTAAGTCCAGGGCCTTTGCAGACACTGCATATATTTCAGGCTCCAGAATCCTGAAAACTACTAAAAAATGAACATTTCATCCTTGGTTGAATATTGTTATTGCCTCTGTATTTACATTGTGCAGGTTATATAGATATAACTTATCTATTTTCCATTAAACAAAATCATAACTGGCATGCAGAGGGATGGAACGGGCTGCTTCTGAATTCCCGCTGTCTTTATAAGATATGATGTCCTCATTTTAGCTTCACCAGCTTTTGGTAACAGCAGCTTTTTTGTTTGTAAAATGAAACAGCACCACCTTGCATCCTGAAGTAAAGCTACAGCTTCTCTAAAATCTCAGAGCGTTTAGGTCTGAGTTTCAAATATATATACTGATATATGTTATGTTATGAAGCAGATGAAATTTAATCACGGGTCTGCCTTGTGCTATGTTCTACTGTATAATTACTAAACCATTAAGTTGATGTTACCATATTCAACATCCAAAAATTACTTTTTCTCTTACAATCAACATTTACCCTGATACCACCAAATACAGAAAAAATGTTATACATTTAATTGTGCGGTATCTATTAAATGGCAAATAACCTATAATACTGCACAAAAATGGTGTTTGAACTGAATGTAAGATCACCTCTAACCCTATTATTTTATGACTTCAGTCTTGACGTACATACAAAATAGGACAGTGTTCCTAACCTATGTAGTAGATGCTGTAGATAGCTCTAAAGCTTACAAAGAGCAGAGACAAATGCTTTGATGTGATATAAATATATAAACTAATATTCCTAATTATAATTATTCCAGTTACCACAGCACAAATCTATCATATTTCTTTCTGTTGTTGGTTTCTTTTTTTAAATTTTATTTTTTTAAATATACAATGAATTTGCACCTTATTCCACCCTCCAGAAAAGATCTTTGGCATTTCCTTAGTATACTTTTAAATAGATTTAACTGACCATAAAAATGATCCTACACGAATATAGTTATGGATGTTGAAACTCTTCACCAGGGTCATGAAATGGTATTCAGTCAGTTCCTTATACAGAGGAAATACAAAGCTCAAAATTGTGTTTGTGAGTTAGTAAAACTGTGATGTACACCATGATCACATCAGTATATTAAATATATTGAAATGTTTCTTTAAAGGCAAATATATGTGTGTGTATACATATATATATGTATATATATATATTATTTATCAATGATAAGATTTTTTGCTATCTAAACCATTGCATATTTCAAACAAATCTAATTCACGATTCACTGCAAATATAAAGAACATTAAAAATGTATTTACACAAAATCTGAACTTTCTAAAAGCTAGTGTAGGAGTTTGTGATTGCCAGAGTAATGTTTGCATTATGATTTTTATATCAATCGCTTCATGACCTTTTTAAGTTGTTGGACAATACATTTATTTAACATAATGTTAACGGTGGAAAGAGATCTTATTTGCCTCCTGGCCAACACAAAACTACATTCACAAATGCACTATTGCCAATAAGGGTAACCCTATATTTGGGGTTTTAGAAGCAGATCCCATGCCATAAAATCAAATTACATTATAGAAATTCGTAAGCCCAGCCAGATGCCTGGAATTTTACTTCCCACCCCTTTGATTGCTTCGTAATATGTTCCTCTGTGAGGAAGGCCCACTTGTTACATTCCTCTCTGCATTAAAAGTGCCTATTTGCATGTGTCTTGTATAACACTACTAGGATGTAAAGCATCAGAAGGCTTGCATTGTATCTGACTTTTTGTTTGAATACAAGTGCTTATACCAGTGAATGGTACACAAGAGGTGCACGATAAATATTTATATAAATCCCTTTTTTCACATAACTAACAGAATGAAGAGTATGTGATATAAAAAAAAGTTTGCAAAGATGAAGTTCTAAGTTGCACCTCTACTCATAACTAATAATGATAACATAATATACTTAATAAAAGGGGAAAGAAGACCATCTTTCCTCATAGATCCAAGTAACCGATAGGTAAGCCATTTCCATTTGACCCATCTATTATCTGTTTTATTTGTTTTAAAGACAATATGCATGCTGCTTACTTTTATCAGAACTAGAAAGAATGGAGCTTAGGTTATAGACATTCCCAATTTTTGCAGAGATATGGAGGAAGTGTAAACCATTAAGAGGATACACACATTTTACTTCAAACTCAAGGGTATTTTCAATTTCTGTTGTTGTTTTGATCTTCTGGTTCAGTTTAAGGCCCACTTTATCAAAAAGGAGTTAAACAAATATTTGTTCAATGAATAAATTAAACTTTTCTGTATGACATATTAAAATATAATACACCTGTACACAGGTATTTAAACAAATATAGAGTTCTTTTTTTTTACCTCAAGTCATTAAATTACTCAATCTAAGAAAATTTTGTAAATGTTTTCTGTTGTTTATATGTATGAAATTAATAATAATATTAAATACAGAATTCATCTAGGATTTTCTCTACAGAGGATTTTTTTTAAAATATCTGGGAAGTGGGAAAAGTTTTTAGGATTAGTTAATGACTTTTAGAATCCACCAGACCTGCAAGTTCCCAGCATCTTCTTTCTCTCATAATGCTAGACAATTTCTCAGTTCCCATCTGCTGTGAATCTTATTTTGACCTGATTTCATCTCGATTTCCTTGATATTTTGATAGAAACAGTCAACCCCTACGTTCCACAACTAATTTCAAAATCTTTTGGAAGTTGAAAAATAAGTTGGGGGTACAATATTAAATTATAATATATTCATTTAATCATTTCATTAAAGTATGAAACTAAAATTAGATAATGTATTCAATAAATATGATTCAGAGTTGAACATATGGTATATTCAGGAAATAATATTTTTAAATATCCCAAACTTATGATTTCTAGGAAATGAAGGAAAGAAAATTGGAGAAAATTTAGGGGATGGGATTGATTCCAAATTGAGGCCAAATCAAATGTGAATAACATTGTCAAACTCCAAAGAGAATAGGGGATGGAATGTGCTTGCTAATGACCTTGTAGTTATCAACTATGAATTAAACTGAATCACTTCAAATCAAATCCTGGGGAAGAGAGAGGACAGGAAGAAGCAGAATTTAGTAATTAATTTCATTATTACTTATAGTTATTACATATAAGGAACGAATAGATCATAACCAACAAGAAGGAAGATTAAGGGTGCTATGAAGAGGTGTTGCCTAAGAAAGCAACCACAAGAACAAAAGTACAAGCCTTCCTAGATACCAAAATATTAAAAAGGAGATACCTGTGTATATCAAAACAGAATAATACATACACAATAGAAGAATAAGTGAAACATTAAAGGGAGAAAAACAGTTGCCTATGAGAGGAAGGAAAATATAGTGTGAAGGGGCAAGCCCAGATCCTAGACTTTGAATATGCTTGTTTTGCAGATATGATTTTGGAAATCTGTAAACATTTTACAGTTACCTTTAGAATTACTTTTAAATAAGTATTTAAAAATAGAAACCAAAAACAAGTGAACCTAAGTGTGTATTCAGTTGGTGGTATAAAGAGAAAAACACTAAAAGTGAGTTTAAAGCACATTAATTTGATTTTGCATTTCAGAAGGATACATAGTAAGTACAAAAAGGGCTGCAAATGAAACTATTACATGTTTAAGCAATCATATTTTTGTTTTAATCTTCATGTTTTTATAATGATAGATGTGTATGTGTAATGTATGATGAAGCAAATGAGTAATAATTTTTTAATTTTAATTCTAAAAATCTCAGAGTTATTGAGAACTGGAATTCTCAGCACTCATAGAGGATAAACATTTATAATGTGAAAGGGATTAAAGTAAGACCCTGGAGGCCCTGAATTTGAAATGGATGCATCAGTATGAACTTATGAGGAATTTTAATAAAAATATTTTTAAGAAAGTATCTTTGAGAATAAATAAACATATGTCCTATACATTTCTAGGAAAAAAAAGAAAGCTTAGAAACAATAACCAACCAATAGCAATGAATCTAAATTTGGACTTAAAATATATATGAATATTGCATACGTATCCATCTAGATATAAACATACATACATTTTTTTTTCTCTCACTGAAAGGAACCAGGACTTCTTGTAGAAAAGACTCAGGCAGGAGACATTCAAGATGAAATGGACCATATTGCCATATGAGAAAGTATAGATTCTTTCTAAGATATCAAGTTCTGTGTCAAAGTGACTCAGGGGTCATCTTGAAAAGGATTACACTTTTATGGTCTCAGGTCTTATATTTACGTCTTTAATCCATTTTGAATTTGTTCTTGTATATGGCGTAAGGAGGTGGTCCAGTTTCATTTTTTTGCATGTGTCAGTCCAATTTTCCCAGCACCATTTATTAAATAGGCTATCTTTACTCCACTGTAAATTCTTGCTTCCCTTGTCATAGACTAACTGCCCGTATATGCCTGGATTTAATTCTGGGCTCTCTATTCTGTTCCATTGATATGCCTATTTTTATGCCGTTACCATACCGTTTTGATTACTGTGGCCCTGTAGTACATTCTAATGTCTGGAAGCATGATCCCCCCCAACTTTGTTCTTATTTCTCAGGATTGCCATGGCTATTCGAGGTCTTTTTTGATTCCATATAAATTTTAGGATTATATTTTCTATTTCTGTGAAAAATGTCCTAGGTAGTTTGATGGGAATTGTATTGACTCTTAGACCATAAAACTCCTAAAAGAAAAGATAGGGTCTAAATTTGCAGACATTACCCGGAGCAATGTTTTTACAGATACATCCCCACAGGCTAGGGAAGTAAAAGAAAAAATGAACATATGGGACTACATCAAACTGAAAAGTTTTTTCACAACGAAAGAAATCATCAATAAAACAAAAAGGAAGCCTACTGAATGGGAGAAGGTATTTGTTAATGATATATCTGATAAGGGGTTAATATCCAAAATATATAAAATGCTCATGCAACTCAACACCAAAGAAACGAACAACCCAATTGAAAAATGGGCAGAGGATATGAAGAGACATTTCTCCAAAGAGAACATACAGACGGCCAACAGGCATATGAAAAAATGTTCAACCTCACTTAGCATCAGGGAAATGCAAATAAAAACCACAATGAGATACCACCTCACCCCGGTCAGAATGGCTATCATCAATAAATCAACAAACAACAATGCTGGTGAGGTTGTGGGGAAAAGGGAACCCTGGTGCACTGCTGGTGGGACTGCAGACTGGTGCAGCCACTATGGAAATCAGTATGGAGGTATCTCAAAAAACTGGAAATGGAACTACCTTATGACCTAGCAATTCCTCTCTTAGGTATTTATCCAAAAAAAACCCAAGACATTAATCTGAAAAAGTACATGTACCCCTATGTTCATTGCGGCGCTATTCACAATAGCTAAGACTTGGAAACAACCAAAATGCCCATCGGTAGATGACTGGATTAAGAAACTTTGGTACATTTACACAATGGAATATTACTCAGCTATAAAGAAGAAGGAAATAGTACCATTTGCAACAATATGGATGGAACTAGAGAGCATTATGCTAAGTGAAGTAAGTCAGTCAGAGAAAGACAAATACCATATGATCTCACTTATACATGGATTCTAAGGAACTGAATGGATGGCAGACATGGACGGAGATAGTCTCAGAGACACAGAGGAAAAACTGAGGGTTGTTAGTTGGGAGGGGGTTGGGATAAAGGAGAAGGGGAAGGGATGAGACAATACAAATTGGTAACTACAATATGACCTCAGGGATACAAAAGACAATCTGGGGAATGTAATCAATAATGTAGATATTTCTTGGGGGGTCAGATGGACTCATGTCTGGTGGGGAGACCACTTCATGGTCTGTGTGGAGGCCTGCCCACCACACTGTATTTCTGAAGCTGATGTTGAATAATATTGTATGTCAATTATAATTATATATATACATATAGTCATGGGTCATGGAGTAGAGAGTAGGAATGGAGTCAATGGAATTGTAATAGATAAGCATGATATCGGGGGTGGAAGGGCAGTAGATGAGGGGAGGAGGGTTGTTACTTTGTGAGGGTGTAAAAGATAACTATTGCATTGTTCTGTACACCTGAATTTAACAGTAAAAAAGAAAAGAAAAGAAAAGAAAAAGATTACACTCGAGCAAAATTTGAAGTCTGAGTATTAGTATTAAAAGCAGTAGGTTAAAATATGCAGAATATGTTTAAAGCCATAAGTTCATAATGAGACTAAAAAAACAAAACAAAACAAAAAAGATGCACCAATTGGTTACTCTTAACATTTTTCATTATTTTGTACTGATAAAAAAGAAAGAATTCTGCATTTATCCCATGTTTCCCACACTATTCCACTGAGTAACCAAATACTAGATAACTAGACAGAGGAACCTTCTCTTTAGAGAATTATTTCATGTAATGTAGAAAGAACCAATGCTTTAATTAGAATATCACTTTTTTGGTTTGAATTAATGGATCTATACAGTTATCATACACTACTGCTAGTATCATAGAGACAACCAAATATTATGTGCATCCTGAGGGAAAAATAGAATGCCACGTGTTATAGTAGGCATGCCAAATAAAACCAAACCAAACAAATAACAACAAAAATTAAAGGTACACACATGTACACACATGTGCACATGCACATATGTGCACACACATGCACACACACACATACCTATGCATGCACATGGGACCTACAATAAATCTAACCAAGCCTTTAAATCCTACTTCCTATTTTGGGAAATACAAGAACTGAAAAATGTTACACAGTGCCATTGAATATAATTAATTTAGTGCCATCAAATGTAATTAACAGAATCCAAAGTCTGGGAAACCTGTGTACAAGGAGCTGATTGCTTCAATGATCAATTGTAACAAATAAAAATGGTACAGAGGTAAAGAGTGAGAGAACCTTCAGTATAAAAGAGATTTAATTATACCCTGTTCAACAAGCAATCTACAAAAAGAAAAATATATGAATTATATGAGACAAGTGATATTTCAACACTGACTGGGTATTTTACAATATTAAAGATTTATTATTCATATATTTAGATGTGATAATGGTTTTTGGTTGTTTATTGTTTTCTATTTTCTATGGAACTTTAGTTTTTTAGAGCAGTTTTAGGTTCACAGCAAAATTGAACCGAAGTTGCAGACAGTTCTAATATACCCCGTGTACCTCCTCGGACAGCCTCCCCGACTAGCAACTGACCTTAGCAGATTGGTACATTATAGTTGGTAAACCTACATTGTTGACTCTCTCATTATTATCCTAAGGCCATAATTTACATTAAACTTCACTCTCGGTGTTGTGTATTCCATGGTTTTTGACAAATGTATCCACATATCTGCCATTATAATATCTGCATAGCCATGTATCCATGATTATGGTATCATAAAGAATAGTTTCATTGCTCCCCAAACCCTCTGTGCTCTGCCTATTCATTCCTCCTTCTCCCCAACCCCTAGCAACCACTGATCCTTTCACTGTCTCCATAGTCTTGCCTTTTCCGGAGTGCCAAATAGTTAGAATCATAGAGTATGCAGCCTTTTCAGATTGACTTCTTTCACTTTGTAATATGCATTTAAATTTCCTCGATGTCTTTTCATGACTTGGAAACTCATTTCTTTTTAGTGCTGAATAATATTACATTGTCTGGATGTAGTACAGTTTATTTGTCCATTCACTTACTGAAGGGCATCTTGGTTGCTTCCAAGTTTGGGCAATTATACATAAAGCTGCTATAAACATCTGTGTGCAGGTTTTGTGTGAACACAAGTTTATAGCCTGTTTGGATAAATACCAAAGAATGAGATTGCTAGATCATATGGAAAGAGTATGTTTAGTTTTGTAAGAAACTGCCTAACTGTATTCCCAAGTGGTTAGACCATTTTGTGTTCCCACCAACAATGCATGAGAGTCCCTGTTGCCCCACATCCTTGCTAGCACTTGCTCTTGTCAGTGTTTTGGATTTTTGCCATTTTAATAGCTATGTGGTAGTATCTTTCTGTTTTTTCAATTTGCAATTATCTTATGACATATTAATATTATGTTGAGAACATTTTCATATGTTTGTTTGCTATCTATTTACCTTCCTTGGTGAAGTGTCTATTCAAGTTGTTGGCCTATTTATTAACCAGGTCATTCATGTTCTTATTGCTGAGTTTTAATGTTCTTTGTATATTTTGGAAAACAGTCTTTATCAGATACGTCTTTTGCAAATATTATCTCCCAGTCTGAGGCTTATCTTCTCACTCTTAGACAGTGTATTTCACAATACAGATAATGTGAATTTTAATGAAGTCTAGCTTATTAATTATTTCTTTCATTGACTGTGCATTTAGTGCATGTAAAAAGTCATTGCTATGCCCAATGTCATCTGGATATCCCTCTGCATTCTACATTTTGTTCTAGGAGTTTTCTGTTTAGGTCTATGATTCATTTGGAGTTAATTTTTGTGAAGGATGTTAGTACTGTGTCTAGATTCATTTTTTTTTTGCATTTGATATCCAATTGTTCCATCACAATTTGTTGGCAAGATTAACTTTTCTCTATTGTATTGCCTTTGCTCCTTTGACAAAGACCAGTAGTCTCTCTCTCTCTCTCTCTCTCTCTCGCTCTCTCTCTCTCTCTCTCTCTCTCTCTCTCTCCCCCCCCTCCCTCTCTCCCTCTCTCTCTCTTTCTCTCTTTCTCTCTCTCTCTGTCTCTCTCGATATAAATATAGATAGATGATAGATAGATAGATAGATAGATAATATATAAGATCTATTTGTGGGCTCTCTAGTCTGTTGCATTGAACTATTTGTCTATTATTTTTGCCAACACCACACTGTCTTGTTTTCTGGAGCTTTATAATAACTCTTGAAGTCAGATAGTGCCAGTCCTGACTTTGTTCTGGTTTTGTTTTTTAAAGAAGAATGATAATACTAAGTATTGGAGAAGGTACGGACTGACAAAAACACTACATTGATGTGATAATATAAGCTGTTAAAACAGCTTTTTAGAGCAATTTGGTAAATGTCTAGTAAAGTTCATACCCTTTAATCCAGATTTCCAAGTTCTCATAGATGCAAAACTTTGACACACATGGCGAGATGTTTCCTTTAGCCCTATTATAGCAAAACAATTGTATATGAAGCTAGTGCCCACTAATCAGGGGATAAATAAGGTATGTGATAGTTCCAAATCATGAAAATGAATTATATTTAAATGTATTACTGTAGATACATTATAAAAACAAAATGTTTGAAAAATGGCATAAGATTCTTAGATGGTAAACATTAATATAATTTAAAAAAAATTTTAAATGCTACATTAACAAAGATACATAGTAATTTTCTACTAAAATTTTAAAAACCAACAGCATACTCCTCAGTATCCAGTCATGTTGGGGCTGGGTATCTATCTATTTTCACCATAGAAATATTGGTTTTCACATATCATCCCTCTCTCAACATAATATTTCTTTCATGCTTGTTCATTTTTGCCTGCCTCCTTTAAAATGTACTCCTTTCCAAACCTACTGAATGGGAGAAGATATTTGTCAATGATATATCTGATAAGGGGTTAATATCCAAAATTTATAAAATACGCATGCAACTCAACATCAAAAAACAAAGAAAACAATTAGAAAATGGGCAGAGTATATGAAGAGACTTTTCTCTAAAGAGGACATACAGATTGCCAATTGGCACATGAAAAAATGTTCAACCTCACTAAGCATTAGGGAAATCCAAATAAAAACCACAATGAGATACCGCCTTACCCCAGTCAGAATGGCTATCATCAATAAGTCAACAAACAAGTGCTGGCAAGGTTGTGGGGAAAAGGGAACCCTGCTGCACTGTTGGTGGTACTGCAGACTGGTGCAGCCACTATGGAAATCAGTATGGAGGTATCTCAAAAAACTGGAAATGGAACTACCTTATGACCTAGCAATTCCACTCTTAGGTATTTATCCGGAAAAACCCAAGACACTAATTCGAAAAAATATATGCAACCCTGTGTTCATTGCAGCACTATTTACAATAGCCAAGACTTGGAAACAATCAAAATGCCAATTGGTAGATGACTGGATTAAGAAATTTTGGTACATTTACACAATGGAGTATCACTCAGCTACAAAGAAGAAGGAAGTCATACCATTTGCAACGATATGGATGGACCTAGAGAACATTATGCTAAGTGAAACAAGTCAGTCAGAGAAAGACAAATACCATATGACCTCACTTATACATGGATTCTAAAGAACTGAATAAATGAGCAATGTAAACAGAAATAGTCTCAGAGACACAGAGGAAAAATTGATGATTGTTAGATGGGACAGGGGTGGGGATGAGACAACATACATTGGCAACTACAATATGGCCTCAGGGATAGAAAAGACAGTCTGGGAAATATAATCAATAATGTTGTAAATATTTCTAGGGGGCCAGATGGACTCATGTCTTGTTAGGGAGCTCACTTCGTGTAGAGGCCAAACCACTGCACTGTACATATGAAGTTGCCGTGGAATAACATTATATGTCAACTATAATTTAATACGTATATAGTCATGGGATGTGGAGAATAGTGTGGGAATGGAGTCAATAGAATTGTAATAGATATGTATGAAATCAGGGGTGGAAGGGCAGTGGATGGAGAGGGGGGTTGTCACTTTGTGAGGGGTAAAAAGGATAACTATTGCATTATTTTGTACACCTGAAACTAATATAATAATAATAATAATAATAATAATAATAATAAATAAATAAAATAACATGTACTTTTTTCCTATGACAAACCCTATGCATTTGAAAGACAAAAGATCAAACTCCTCCATCAAACCTTCATTCATCTAAACTCTACTACTCATTCCTAGTGTAATTGCTAAAATATTAAAATCCACCAAGTGGCGATTATTGCTACTTAATCTGGAGTTTCTAGTAAATGTGAAGTTCTAAGAACTAAACACTTTAGATTTTTGAGTAGAATCTTATTCTCTTTCTCTATTTGAATTTTGTGTTATTTGCCAAAGGAAAGATTACAATAAAAGTCAAAATTTACTCCCTAGAGTGTTTAGTTTTGGGAATATTAAAATAAAATAAATATGTTATCTCTTAGGAGAAGTTAAGGACAAGAGAGATACCACATAAGAAAAGGGCACAAAAGAACAGGGTAAATCTATTCTAATTTTCACAGAAATTGAAAATGCATTTCAGAAACCAAATAGTAAACCTTCTTCATTAGGGCCAAGTGTATAAATTAAAACTAAAAATTAGTCAGTGCTACAGGTGGGAATAAGTATACCAAGAAAATAATCTCCCAATGTATTTTGTTTATTTTGTTGATAGGAAATACTTCTTTTATGAAGTTTTCTTTGATAAATCCCAAGAATGCCAATAAATTGCATATATCTAAACTTTATATTCAATTATGAAATTTATTAAATGATACTTTAAATAGCTGTCTATTGTGTACATTTATTTTAATAGAATGAAATATTTTGTTTAGTGTTTTGTGTAATGTCAAAACTACTTGCATGAAATAGATGTTCAAATAAGAAAAGAACTACTGAATAAGTAAAATCAAAATAAAAGGGTCAATGAGTGAATAAAATGCTTAGTAGCCTACTATGTTGAGAAAATCGCATAGACAGAGGGACTCTAGGTTTCATTATAAACTTGACTATATTTTTCAGAATATTCTGTCACAAGATAGACCATTTCTCCTTAAACTTTATAATTTTTCCAGGAATCTTATTAAAAAGTAGATTTTTGATTCAGCAAGTTTGAATGCGGCCTGAGATTTTGCCTTTCTAATAGGTGCCCCTATAAATCTTAGGAGCACGATTTAAGAAACACAGTTTCATGTTTATTGTCTCTACTATCAGGGTCCTCCCACCCCCTTTCATGTCTCTGCCCCCTTGGAACATAGTAGATCATACAAGTCAGTGACTAAAACTCATACTTAAATGTCAGGCGAGTCCCAGCTCTAAATTTGATGGAAAGTTATTTAACTTCTCTAAGTTACTATAGCTGGAACATGCTTACAGTGAAAATGCCCACCAATATTATACGTGTAATAACTGAGATAAAAAAAGCAAAAAAGCAAAAAACAACTGTATGTAAAATACTTAGACTCATGATTTTCTTCTGATTATAAAAATAGCATTGCAAGGACCGGCCGAGTGGCTCAGTTGGTTAAGAGCTCGCTCAAGAATGCGATCTCTGAGCAACAGCAGTTCGATGCCCGGTCCGACCTGAGCTGTCCCTGAGCTGCCAACAGGTGACAGGATGGCTCAGCTAAAAAAAAAAAAAATAGAAAAAATAAATAAATAACATTGCAATGATTATTTTTAACTTAATAATAGCAAGAATCATAGTGGTGGTAGGAATGAGATAAGTGGCAATGGTATTGAGTGGTATAACGCAGAAAGTGCAAAACAAACATCTCTTGCCAAATCGTGGGACATTTTGTTGACCTCATGATGTCTATGAGTATCTCTTAACTTTCTAGCAAATGTCTCAGTTCAGCTCAGATAAATTTTTTACATAATTTTATATAAGGTTGCCAGCTCTGCCGTACTCACAAATACATTTCAAAATTCTCTCTCCTTTGATTTTCTCTCCTGCTATAACCAAAATAATTATGTCTAATTAATAAAAAGCTAATGGAGGCATTTGCACTTTTATGGCATTTTTCCTTTAAGAAAAGCTTTCAGAGACCAACTCAGGAGATGTGTGAATTTAAAAATATGTTGGAAGTAGTTTCCTTCAGAATTCTTTAAATAAATTTGAAACAAAAAGGAAAAAGCGGCAATTTAAAAATTTCTTAACTCCTCAAGCTGGCTGCTAATCACTCACCCACTAACCTTCTTTCAAGTCTTCATAAATGTGAGAACTTCATGGCAGATAAAATATTTCATCATTTGCTACTGCCAAATATCAAGTTTATGGAGATATTTGCCTTGGGCATATGTGACTCAAAGATCTATTTGTGAAAACCAAAACAAGCCTTTAGATTCAATGAGGGAAAATAGAAGTGCTTTTAAGATAACCCAAATATGTGGGTATTGATGTTTTTATTTCACCAGCTCTATCAATAGCCTGACCATGACAATGGAAAGAGAAAATGCTTCACTATCAGTGGGCAGGGCATTTAGGTGGGGATGAATCTCAAAACACTAATAGAAGGCTCTTAGTAGGCCAACGAACATTTCTAATTCCTATAAAACGATTGACATCATTTTGCCAATTTATAACTAAATTTGCAACAATTGAAGAAATCTATTTTCTTCTTGACTAAACATCAAAATCCATAAAAAAGAGAGTGAAAAATTAGAAGAAGACATATCATGCAAATCTTCTACCACTTCTGTAACCAATAGACATAGCTTCTAATAGGTAACCTCTTTCTCTTTTAGCCCCTTTTTTGCTCGATAGAGAATGAACTACAGAAACCCAAGAAGGACAATGTAGGGAAGATCATGAAAGATAATACACTTTTAAACCACACAGGATGCACTCCACATTCTCCTGAACTATGAAGACAAATGCCACTATAGGCATTTTATAGGTTCTTAACCTTTAATTTGGCTTCCTAACTTCACACCTTCAAGATAACTAGCTACCCTTTCAGGTTTTGCCAAGTCCCTGAACTTTTGTTTAGTAGAGGGCTTGTTTTAATAACAGATCTAAAAAAAAAAAAAAACTTCAAAAAGCTCCCTCCTACCAGGCCTCTTGTTATCTACAAAAAAAATCACAAATACTTTCTTGGCCTCCTTTGACAGAGAAAGCTAAGGTTGATCATTTAAGCTTGAAAACATAGAAAGGTTAACATATAAAGCCCCCAAAATTCCTTATGACATTTAATTTGAGTTCAGGACTTACATTTATGGCTTCAGTGATCCTTGTAAGAAAAGGCAGAATGGCTTAGTGGACCAAAGTATGTGAATTGGAATCAGATGCCCGTGAAAGCCAACCTTGATCTTGCCACCTTGAAAAATCCTTTTAATCATTTTGTTCTTAGAGAATCTTCACTTGCCAAGGAGTGTGCACCACCTTACACAGGTGCCAGAATGAAAATGTATAACTTACACTGAGCAGAAGTCACAGTGTCATTAAACAGATTCTGACTCTGTTATTAAACATGCTGGGCTTAGATTGAGAAATGAGAGCAATTGGACTCAACATACTTTTTTCGGTATATAATACACTTACTCCAGCATATAAGTAGAATCAACTAACTACACCTTTATACACAAAGCAAAGCACATATTGCCATTTAGTCATCTTGCTAAAAATTGAAAATAAATGCCTTTGCAAATGTTAATGTTCTCATTCAAAATGTTCTTTTCTAAAATTGGAATCATTTTTCATTTCACTGCTTTTGTTTTTCACATTTGTAGTATTATTTTGTAAATGGATAGCTCCAAGCAATTTATAATGAGGTTACATTAATTTGCTACAACAAATTCAGAATTCTTAAATGTTGTATATTATTTGGCTTTATATCATGCAACACATGTCATAGATGCATGATCATATGCTATTTTTGAGATATTGAAAGAAGGAAGTAAAGTGTATCTCAGTTGTTTCTCCACTAACCCTATTTATTTATTCAACAGGTAATTATATAAATACCTTATATTTCTAGGCCGTATGATAAATACCTTATATTTCTAGGCTGTATGCAATGTTTAGAAAATACACACTATGTTGTTATGAAATTTATATTTCAGTGGGAAAGGCAAACCTAAAATAAATAAATGAATAAATATATAAATGAATAAGAGCACAATAATATTAAACTATTAATAGATCTATTAAAACTATTAAAATCGTTGTAATAAATAAGCATGGTTTTGTAAGTTTAAATAAGAGAATTGTGTGAGTCTGAGAACGTGGAATTTAAGCTGAGACCTGGATTTTGATGAAAAGTTAGGCATGCAAAGTACATTGCAGAGAATTGATAGCGTGTGTGAATGCCTGGCATTAGAAGTCGGTTAGTAAATTCAAGGAACTGGAAGAAGGACAGTGTTATTGGCACAGTGAGTTAAGGAGACAATGTCTGGAGATGAAGTTGGGGAGATCTTACAGGGTCATGTTTATTTCCTTGAAAAAAGTGAATTGAGTGGTGTTAAATTTTGTCTTCAGCAAGGTGATGACATGATTAAATGTCTAATTGTAAAACATCATTTTCAAATTTAAGGATAATGACATATTTGAGGGCAATAATAAAGTAGCTGGAGACCAAACAGGAGTCTATTGCAGTAGCCCAGGGGGGAAAAAAAAAATGATAGTGGCTTGAGCTAAAGTGATGCCAGCAGTAATCCATGCAACTGTACCAAGTTAAGAAATACTGGGGCCATAAAATTGTCATAAGTATGTCATGGACTAGATAGATATAGAGAATATGAGCAGAATGAAAGAAAATAGAGAATGGGAGAAGTGGTACGAATGATTCAAAATATCTATTTTGAGTTTCTGCATGACAGAGGCGCCATTTATTTAAATACTAAAATAAAAGCCAAAAAAAGAAGCAAAATCTGACAGAAAATAAAAATTAGATACATTTTTGACCGTCATTTGTTATCATTGAGCAGCATTCTAGTAAATGTATCAAATGGATAGGTGTATACATAAATTTGCATCTAATTAGTAGGTTCATGGCTAGAGATTAAAATATAGGTTCATTTAAATCAATTAGTCATTAAGAACTGATAAGGGGGCAGTTTTTTGTAGCAATTTGAGTAGAAACCAGGTTTGAGTACATTTTAGAGTGAAAAGGAACTGAATAAGTGAAAACACTCATTCTAAACAGCTTTTCTGAGAAACTTCCATGAAGAAAAGCAGAAGGGTTTTATCGGTAAGGAGGTGTAAGCTTTGTCAAAACGGGGTTTTTATTTGTTTTTTGCTTTTATTATTATTATTTTTTAATATGGGAGGATACCAGGATGCATTTGAACGCTGGGATAATTTCATTGGAAGGGAAAAACTGAAAACATAGGGGAGACAAGTAAATATAGAAAGAAATAAGTTTTTTAAAAGGTATCAAAATCTTGATCAATTGTGGAAGGACAAGGTATGTGGTGGGACTCAGGGGTGCAGTACATGGCAAAGAAGGAATGGTGATCTTTAAATTATTAATAAGTTACTGAATCTAACTGTAAAATAATCCTGGCAATAGCTACCCTATTTCGGAGTATAGCTATGATAAATGTGCTGCAGTTTTGCATCAATCTGTTAATATCTTTAAGGTTTGAGACGAAGGGGTGAGTATTGAGCATGCATGCAGGTCTGTATTAGCACACATACCTGCCAGGCACAATGTATGGAGTGGTCACAAAAGCCAAGGAATCCTAAGCATTCTATTTCTTCCATTAAATATCTGCATAATAATAACCCTGCACAAAACCGCTGAAGACCATAGGGGAAATGAAAATGTGTGGTGAGAAAAGAAAGAAAAAACATCTTCTAACTTCTGTGCATAGATCCTTTTTCCCTCTTTGTAGAAAACTGTGCTTTAAGCAAAGCAATCTCAGTTGTTTACCTGCTTTCTCCTAGGTCTCATGATCCTCTTCTTTTCTTATTTTAGGAAAATTGATGGGTCTAGATAGAACTGAATATAAATAAATGATCAAAGTGAAGTAAATGGGCATTTATAGGTAAAATCATGCCTACATCATCTCATGTTCATAGTATGATTTTTGTCAAAATGAATGTACATGGGAGTTGCAAATGAATCACTGTTTCAACAAAGAACACTAGAATAACAGTATTAATTGTCAAACTGATTTTAGGATACATAATATCACTAGTACATGTTATAGAGTCTACAGAGAAGAAAATACTTCCTATGAAGTCTAGAGCAAGAACATTCTGTGGAGTAAGTCTCAATATTTAGGGCAGATAAGAATCATATGGAGAACTTGCAAAAATAAATTTGGGAGCCATCCCCAGAAATCTAGATTCAGTAAGTCTGAGGTAGTTACTGGAAATCTGCATTTAAACAAGTTTTCCAAACAGTTGGTTTGCAGTCACCATCTATCAGGATTTGAAAAATAGAGGTTTAAAGAACATGGTCAGAAATGCTCTTTTACATAAAATTTAACTTCTAGCTGTTAAACTAAGTGGAAGAAATGTAGAATGGAAAGTTGATCATACTTGGTTGAATTCACAGATTCATTTGACCTAAGATAAGTGATCACACCGCTTTAGAGTAGAGAGAGCAGGAGAAAATAACCTTTAGAACCTTGTCAATCTAGCATTTTATTAATTAGAACAGATATTTGCAAATTTTACCAAGGGAATAATTTATAAATTCAAATTTATGGCTTTATGTAATGGAATTTTTCACACTTTTAATTGCAACCTCATATTAAATACAGACAACAAATTTCACATTTGGTAGTAGAATTAAATTTTTTAAAAGTATAGTCCTATGATTTGTTATAATGATACATAATCAGAGAAAAACAAGCTTAGCAATCATTACAGAAAGGTAGCAAAGTATTGTCAGTATTGTCAAATTGAATAACTGAATAATAGAATTGGTCCTAACAGCTAAGCATTTATATACCCAAAATACTACTAGACCAAGATGATCACAAATGCCAAAACAAAGCTATTCAAAGAAACAAGATATCCCTTTCAAATTGTATTAGTTTTCTAGGTCCCATGCCCTTGCACATAAATATCAGAATAAACTTGTCTATGTCTACCAAAATCCATGGTCTGATCTTGACAGAAATTTCCTTAAGCCTATGTCAAATTGGGAGAAATTGATGCCTTTACCTTGTTGAGCTCCAATCCAAGAACTTGGTACTTCTCTCCTAATTTTTAGGCATTAGAGTTCAGTGTACTCACAGCAAAACACAGTGCATTATCAGCCGGCTAAAATTGCACCAAATTGAAATCATTGTAACATTAGATAGACTTGTATTTTGTTCATTTTTATTCTACAAAATGATTATTGTATTTTCAGCTAAACATTAGAATAATAGACAAGTGAATTGATCTGCAAAGTCATGTGTGGAATATTATTGGGTATATTAAACATTTTAAATAGTATGGAGTTTATCCTGAGAAAGATAACAATACTGATTTATGGTCATCTCCGATGAGGACAAACTAGAGAAATTGCCCTGTGGTAACCAGGTGTTTGGAGAAGCACAGTGAGGATATGGATGAATGAAAGTGAGGTGGTACGCAGTCAACTCAACAGGAAGACCCTTGACTTATGAAACCATAGGGCTTCTCATTGGCGTTCAGCATCATTGGTCCCCTTTTCTCCCCGCCTATTTTTCTCAGTTGTTTGACGTTAAACACAAAGTGTGTGTCTTGAGGGTGTGTACCAGGCAGAGTGAGAGAATAAGTGACCTAAAATGATCCATACCAGACTGTGGACCTCTCTAAATATGGTCTGTTCACTACTTTCCCAGACTGAGCCAGAGTTCTGAAAGTGTATTTCCACATCCTCCTCCTCATTTTACCCTCGGACTAAGGAGAGAGAAGCTTCTCAGTTGAGCTATGTATCAGATTCCTCTGTGGTGTGATTCATTTACAAAGAGATTTGCCAGCATCCACCACCACTCCACCAAACCCCAAGGACAGCAAAATAAAAAGCTCTTGGTCACATGTACCATGTTAGAAACTCCACAGCTGGTTGTAAGGCAAAGCCTAGAAACAGAGCACTGGTGTGGAAACTAAGGCAGGTAATGCCAGTTATTAAAACCGACAGATGCAGATGGCTTAGGGGAAAGCCATTGTAACTTCCTACTGATCTCTGCTTTTTCTATTAGCGGAAGTTAGTTTTTCATAGGAACTCCTGTTTGTGACTGAATCGTGAATTTATCTGGCCACAGGTAGAAAACAGTGGTCTCATGCCCTTGTGATTTAGAAAGCAGTAGGAAAGGTAAACATTGCTAAGGAGGGAGAAAGGGGAATTCTGCTTTGGCAGAAAACGGTAAACCTTTCTCTGAGGTTAAGCTCTACACCACATACAGCCAATTAGTGAGAACGGTATCGATAGGGCAGCCTTGCAAAAATGGCCATGAGCCTCCCACGCTAAACAACACAACAAAATTCTGAAAATTTATAGGCAGATTATGTGGAGTTAAGGTGCACAGTCAAATGCAGTCAATTAATGCTATCATTGTAAATCAAGATTATAGCTTGCCTCGTAATTAACAGTTTATAATGAACATAAATACCAGCACAAGTGACTCAATTTAGCAAATCACACAGGCTGTTGTGCATGGTCAGTTTACTGAACAGTTGAAGAGAAAATGAGCCAATTTAGTACCAGCAGAAAGATTGCTGAAATGCTGATTCAATATTAAACAGACTGATAGAACTGAAATTGCTGATAGAACTGAAAGCAAACTATAAGCAAAGAAATTAAAGACAGGTAGCAAACAGAAAAGGTTTGGGAAAACAAGAATTGGAAGTTTCAAATGAATAGTCAGAGGAACCTAATCACCCACGAAAATATGTAGCTTGCTCAGTAATGGTTCTGAGACAGACTGAGGCAGAGAGCGTAGGACATGCACGGCCGTGAAGGGTCAGGTTCCTTGGGTTCAAATGTTGCCACAGAAACTCACAAGTTACTTAACTTCTCATATGTAAAAATGGAAAGATATAAATAGTACCTAACTCACAGAGTTGTTGTGACACTGTACAAGTTAGTGAACATAGCATGGTATGTGGCATGGAGTAAAAACTCAATACATATCAACCATTTTATAAAAAAGTTAAACTCTGATACCTTAGCCCCTACAGTTAAAATTGATGACGAATCATGTTACTCAAGACATGTTTTGTTGTCCACATTTTTGCTTAAGGGACGCACTCTGTTTCCAGTTGTAAAAAACGTTGCTCTTTAAGTAGTGGAGTTTACCTTCTGTATTTTCCCAAGGAAGGCCAGAACTAAACACAAAGCACACAGACCAGGAAGCAGAGTATATTGGTTCCTTAGGATGGCTGTAACAAAGTGCCACAATCACGTGGCTAAAAAAGCCCAGAAATAGATTGTCTCACAGTTCTTGAGGTTAAAAGTCTGAAATCAAGGTGTCAACGGGACCATGCTGCCTCTGAGATTCTGTTAAGAGCACTTCCTTTCTTCCTCCTGGCTTCTCACCCTTCCCCACAACCCGAGCCACAGGGGCCTCCTGGGTGCTCTGCAAACATGTCAAGGCTGCTTTTCCTTCAAGAATTTGAACAGTCTGCCAGGTTTGCCAGGAGCATTCCTCCACAGTATTGCTATTACTCCTCATTTCCTTCAGGTCTTTCCACATATATCACTTTATCAGAGACAGCTTCTCTTGACAACCCTGTATGAAAAGAATTCCAACAAACCTTTCATCTATCCTGCTTTATTGTTCTTCATCTCATTAATACATTAAAAGTTCAAGTATTTGTTACTGTTTTATTTAGTCTAGTTGAATAAAAATATCACTGTAGGCTGTGTTTTTTGTCTTTCTTTTTTTCTTTTCCCACTGCTTTATATAGCACTAAGCACAGAGCCTGCACAAATTAACATTAGATAAATATCCGTTGAATGAATAAAAATAAGAAATATGATAATCCTTGCAAGGTACTTGGAAAAGTATCTGGCATATTGTCAGCACTTAATACATGTCAATTATTGTTTTATTACTAGTGATAGTAAATACTGCTCCTTGAGAAAATTGATGATAAGCATCATTATTGCACTTAGGGAAGATTTACCATGTTTTAGAAAATGTACTCTTTGCTCTATATATTACCTCATTAAATCCTCTCAACAATTCTATGAGGCAGGTATTAGTATTGATATCACCATTTTACAAATGGGAAAACAGGCATTCAGAAATAAAATAACTTAGTCAAACTCAATTATCTTATAAAGTAGAGTCTGAATTCTAATCCAGGACGTCCAATTTCAGAGTCCATCTTCTTCAATAACTATACCATATAATTGTGCTGGTACTTCTTATCTAGGCAGATTACAAAAAGAACTTTGGAAAAACAAAAAGCCCAAGAAAATCCAAGTGTAACTAATAAAACCTCAATATAAAATGATATATATAAGTGTACAGGTTAAATCGCTGTACCTAAGAATGCCCATAATTGAATGGTGTAAATAAGATAGGAGTTACTTCCTTTCTCCTGGGACACTTTGGCCAGGTGAGTTTTAGTGCGCAGCTCTGTTCCCCATGCCCAATCAGAACACAGGCTGGTTTTGCCTCCATGCCCTGCCCTTTCCTGGAGTGTTGTATTCATCTGCATGTCTAAGTTAGATAGCAACCACATCTCAATTACAGCCCATAGAAAAAGAACGCACCCAGAGGACTCACCTTCTGTGAGCCCACAGAAAACAGTCTACTGTGGAAAAAGGAGAGGATGGGTTTTGAGGAACAACTAGTCTTATGTCAAAAGGACAAAAAAAAAATACAATAGAGTATGACTATTATGTAAGATATATGTTTGGAGAAAAAATTTTGAATAAGTCTAGTGTTCAGTTCAACCAAGGGGTCCTTTAGCACTATGGAAAATCTTTCACAACACTGGAAGAAAAGGTGTATTCAAATAACTATGTAGTTTGAGGACCCTCAGTCCAAGATCACTGAGCAATAAGGGGTCAATAAGAGAAGAAATGTAGCATTTTACCAGGTACTGTGCAGTGGTACTTTCCAAGTTGTAGAGGAGTAAGGAATATACAGTTAGCAAACCTGGAGTTGTTCTTTTCAGTTGAGTTTGTATTCAGACATGATGGTAGGTGGGGTTTTTTTTTGTTTTTTTTCTTCACACTTTGGTAGTCAACCTTATCTTGTGTTGGCGTTCTGTGAAATTATTCATGTTCTGCAGGAGAGCATGGTAGCTTATATCTTCAGCTAAAGTTAGCTCCCTGAAAGTAAGCAGAAGCTGTTTTTGTTTTCCTTTAGTCCATTTCCCCCCTTAGGTTTGCCAAATAAAATGCAGCAGTCCCAGTTAACTTTGAATTTGAGATTCATGATGGATAATTTTCTTTTAATATAAGTATGTCCCAAATTTTGCCGACAAACTTTTACTAAAAAAAAATTATCCATTGTTTATCCTCAATTCAGTTAACTGCATGTCCTCTATTTTTATTTGCCAAATCAAATATCCCTTTGTGCTAATCTCCTGGTCAGTCTCTGTTTGGTATTAAGTGATTGAATTTAGCCCCCACCCTCTCCCCACTCCCCTGAGTGTTGTTGAAATTTACAGCAAGCTTGGAACTCACTTGTTAACCCATTCATTTAGCCCAGTCCTTCCAGTTACCCTAAAAATGGCCGAATCATGATTCTAATAGAGACACTTTTCTTGTTGGCCATGAATAACCTTCATATATTTGGGAATAATTTCAGTTCAGGCCTAGCTCTGGGGCCATTTAATATGCCCCAGATACCATACAACCACATACAACTGGAAATCTCAGATGACAAGACTTAGCTATGGAGGCATAGAAAACTACCATGCATATTATGATAGGTTACATCTCATTTTAGGCAATAAAATCCATTCCTAAGAAGTTGGGGTAAATCTTTTAAAAATTCAATATAATTTTAAATATACAGGGATTTGATTTTATTTGTAAATAGAATTTATTTGTAAATAAGATTTTAGGGTAATAAATATCAGGTAAGCCATTAGTTAGACTATTTTTATAATGATTTTGATGAAGGTGAATTCTATTTTTAAAGAAAAGTAAAATATAAAAAGTAAAGTCTTTGTGATATTTTATGCTTTTAAAAGGCATAATGGCTCTAAATGTTCCAACTCAGGCTTTCCTGTTGGAGTCCATATGCATTCTGACACATGCCATATAATTTCCACTAATCATTGAGGATAGCACAAAGGATAAAAAAGATTAATGATTAATACTGTCACTAATCTCAGCATAGCATTCTAATGGTTGTAGTCTCGAAACTGTTAAGGTTTCACCTCCTGATGCTGGGTAAAACAAGCTGTGCCATTCCAGAGGAGTCTATATGTTTGTGTGAGAGCACAGGAGGCACCAGCTAGTGCTAGAAGATTCGAAATTCTGAAATTAATTTATTCCCAACAAAGGCCAATTGTTAAGGACATTTTGAAGGACTCATCATCCATGAAATTAGATGGAAAGCAGCCTATCTACTTAGTGTTCTTTGGAATAAGAACAAGCCATCCTCACCTACCACTGAGAATTCTGCCCAAAAGCATGGGACTCTTTGTAAGTGACAGAGGCCAGACTAATCCCAACACAGAAGTAAGGTCAGAATAAAAGCTTCTCAGAAGCATTTGGAATCATGGAATATCTTTCCTTCCTAAAAAGCATTTCCCTTAAAACTTCTCAAGAGTGGGATCCCCAACTGGAGAACAATCTGTACAAATCATATAAAGATTAAATACTCTGTATATGTGTTATGCAAAACCAAAATGTGTATTCCCTTTTTATAGATCCTATGCATTTCAACTGAAGGAATTTTTTTAAATTTCCATTAGTGAAAGCAGTTGATTTTATATCTACAGCTACCATTTAAAAGTTACGTAAATTTTAAAAAGTCTTTGAACAACAGCAATAATATGAACCATAGCAATAATAATACATATAGTGCTTAGAAATATATATATATATATAATACAACAATATAATATATAACATTAATATATAGCTTACTGTATACCAGATACTGGTTTTTTGTTTTGTTTTGTTTTGTTTTTAAGATTTTTTATTGGTGAATTAGGGGGATGGGAACAGTGCTGGGGAATTGGGGGAAGGGGGACAGACAAGTTGCTGTCATTTTGTTCTTCAGTCTAGTTGTGGAGGATGTTGCTTCGCTGGCCCAAGTTGGCACCATCATTGCGCTCTTCTCTGGAGAGGCAGATCAGTCGCCGGCTTCTGGACGGCCGCTCACTGCGGCTGCTGGCCGCTCACGCTGGCTGCTGGCCGCTCACGCTGGCTGCTGGCCACACACGGTAGCCCATGGCAATCCACTGCCACAGGGACTGCAGCCCACGCCGTCGCCGGCAACTCACAGCAGCCCAGCTCCAGGTTGAGCTGTTGTTCAGCATCTTAGCTATAGAGGGCAGTGTCACTGGCCCTCATATGTGGGATCCGAACCGGGGCCCTCTGGCATCCCAAGCGAGTTCTTAACCATCGCGCCACTCGGCCGGCCCTACCAGATACTGTTTTAAGTTCTTTAGATGCTATAAGTAAACAGTGAATTGCTTTGAGATTTTTATGTAATTATTGTTAATTACATAAATTAGAATAACTTTTTAAAAAATGTGTAAAAAGTACACTGAAGTAACAATATGTATTATTAAAACCTCCCACTCAGAAATTTATGGATTTTGTACTATCTTATTAAAATTGTGTGGTTGCAGTCAATTTTGCTCTACTCCTGTCATTAATTCATATCTAATATGTCTAATTCTAAACTAAATACCATTCCCATCATATAGTAATTTTTAGATATATCTCTTATTGTTATTTTACCTGATAGTCTGGTAAAATTCTGGTCAGTTTACAGATGAACAACTCAGTTTTTTGGTTTTTGGTTTTTTGGTTTTGCTCCATTGCTTGTTAAACTAGCCTGTATATTTTTCCCATAGTCTCACTTTCAATAAATTCTACAAAACAGAACCATCCTTCTTACCCATATCATGACTATGTTGATTATTTTTAGTATGATTTGTTTTGTATATTTCTAGAGCAAGTATAGTCTAATTTAATTTCCATGTTGCCAGGTATGACACATATTGTATTTAAATTATTATTTGATAATGCTATTAAAATTCTTTACTTTTCATATAAAATATTATTTTATAATGTTTTTACCACATATATTTTTTAAAGATTTTATTGGGGAATAGGGAAAGGGGAACAGTATGGGGGAATTGGGGAAGGGGAACAGACAAGTTGTTGTCCTTCAGTCTTAGTTGTGGAGGGCACAGCTAGCTCAGCTCCAAGTCTAGTTACCATCTGATTGCCCTTTGGCAGCTTGCGGCCACTGAGCTCAAGGTGCTGTGTTCAATCTTAGTTGACGGAGGGCGTAGCCCACCATCCCATGCAGAAGTCGAACCAGCAACCTTGTTGTTAGGAGCATGTGCTCTCACTAGCTGAGGCATCCTGCCACCTGTTGGCAGTTAGTGGCAGCTCAGCTCAGACACAGCTCACTGGCTCATGTGGGAATTAAACCAGCGACCCTGTTGCTCAGAGCTCGCGCTCTTAACCAACTGAGCCACTTGGCGAGCCCCCTTTACAATTCTTTATTTCTTTATATTTTATATGAATCACTCATTATGTTTAAATTAAAACAATTTTACTATTTCATTTGGCCAGGAGCATATCTTTTCCATTAATCTTCTATTTAAATACTAGCTAGCTGTATTTCTTCTGTGTTTTCAGTTCATATGTTCTAGATTGAATTTCAATCTGATATCTGTCAAAAGAATGTTTACAAATAGTAAGATCCCTAAAGGAGATAACTTTATAGAACTTGTCCACTGTTCCAGTGGATACTTTATATTTTAAATATGATATTATTTTAAAAGCCACAAAATAATGTAGTTATATAAGAATCCCATGATTTAAGAGGGAGGAAGCTGTTTCTAGAAATTAATCTAAAAAAATTAATACAATATTATCCTTAGGCCAAATCAGGTTCATAATATTTGATATAGCAAATAGGATGTCACTCTGTAATAGTAAAGTGGTAAAAAATATATCTACCAGTTATTGAAAAATTAATTCCAATAATCTAAAATGCAAATAGAATATGCCAAGTGAGTGACAACATTTTAATTTTCTTTGTAAATCAGTGAATATACCCTTATATGTTGGTAAATAAAAATTCACTTCAAAATTTGCCTTTTGAGAATTATAGACCAAACAATGTTTCAATTAATTCTAGTAATTTCTCTTAGGGATATAATTATGGATTTGTTATCAGCCTATCGGAATGCTCTAATTTCAGTGCTGATTGGTATTCCACGTTCAACTTCCAGATGCTAACAAACAAAGAAAAATAGTTAACATTAATTAAACTTCCATTAAAACTCATGAGATCCCCAAAAACTTCTCAATTAGGTACACAAAAAAGTCAAGAATTCAAAAAAGTGGTTGCTGTAGAAAATCATCATTGAATACAACACCAGCTGTAATAAGCAAAATATGGTAACATAAGTTCATGAGACAATAAACAAAATGAATTTTTATTAAAGTCAGGAAAATTGACAACCTTAGTAGCATTTGGATCTTCAACACCTATCATTTTTAGCCAAACATAAAATTTCCCTCAGAGAGGTTGTGGCTAATTCTCTCCCTCAACTTACATTCTCAACAGTACCTCCTGAGTGGAATTAACTCCTGAACTATAGATTGACAATAGATTGACAATAAAATGGTTAATTTTACCACAGATTAGGAAATACTATTCATGCATGCATGGAACTTGCAATATAAAGAAATGTCATCATCATGAATAACTGAGATTGAATTTACCATGTGACTCACTGATCCCAAGAATAAAAACTTTCAAACATGGGAACATTAAAAAATGCTAATATTTCATTTCTACAGGCATTCTCTAATAATTTCCTTAAACATCATGTCAATAGAAAGATGTGAGAAGCTATAATTTTAGAAGTGGAAAAATTGAAACAAGAATATTAGATCATTCTGTTAAACTCAAACTACTTATAAGACTAAAAAATGTTCTTATTTCTATATTTTCAATACAACAGCTCATAATTTTCTAATTTATATTTATATTTCTCCTTAAAATTTAAATGCTTGGGATATGTTGGGGAGGAAAATATGAAGTTTACCAATGGAAAATATAACCCCTTTCTTCTTGTTGAATAATAACTCAATTTTCTAGAAATTTAGTTGGCCATAGTCCAAAAAAACTATTTCACTGCTAAGATATTAGTTTCCAGTATTATCAAGATATGTTAAAATCTGTCTCTAAAACCAAAGAGGTGTCCTGCCAAGTATTGCTGACCATAAAATTTTAAATTATATTGATCTCTCCTCATATTAATAGGGGGGTTAAAAATGTCTTTTTAATAAAAAACAAATGTATTGAGGTCATAAAATTCTGTACAAACAATAATCTAAGTCTTATTAACCTCCACGCTATCCTGGTTAAGAACAGTTTTCAAACATCACATAATGAAATGATTACACTAAGGCAGGTTTCTGAGTCAAAGAAGAGACGATTAAAATTTACCAGAGCTGCAAGATGAGAAGTGTTGAGTGGGTCAGTAGACATATTTACTGTTATAAAAATCTACATAAATGAGCCTAGACAGAGAAAGCATCTGTGAATTTGTTAAATTTGAAAACTCTGAGAAGAATAATAAATATAGAGCAGGCAGCATGAAAAAAAGTCAGCGAAGTTTGGCAGTCTACTGTGCTAAAAGTAGTTGTATGTACAAAAATGGAACGTTATGCAGCTGGCTTAAGTATAAAGAACCAAAATGTAGAGCCAAAATCTCTAGTGCATTAAGAGCCCTTGTAGAATATTCAATAAAAATTAAGTTTCTATTAATATTGAGGAATGTATTTTGGGAATTTAGCTGAGAAAAAGAAAACATAGGGTTTCAGAAAAATATATTGGAATAGAAAAGCTGATGTGAAACTAAGAACAGTTTAATATTAACCATATACTGAACCACATCTATGTGATGCCTATCTGCTATCTATTCATCTAGCTATCTTTTTGACGGTGTGTTAGTGTTAGTTTAAAAGTAGATGCTACAGCTAACAGAAATTATTATTTTTCTGTGCAACATAGAAAATATACTTCATGACCAGCATAGGAACAATTGTGTTTCAAACATTTGTTTTAAACCTAAACATTTATTCACATGTTTAATTATTATATTTTAAAATCATTTATTATTTAGAAGATTACAAATAGCATTATAATGAGTTGCAGTGTTTTGCATTCCATCAGGTAGACAGGTCAATGTTGAATTATACATTTTCAAAGCTTATCTCAAAAGTACTACCATTTTAAATTACTGTCCTAATTGTCTTTTCAGCAGCAGACATTTCAAAAGAGAACTATACTCCTTGAATCTTAACTGTCCGAGACTAACTTTCTGCCACATTGGTAGAAGGTAAAGTAGACATAATCAGGGATGGGTTTATCTCCTACTTTGACACTGATATGAAGATGAGATGTTCATTAAGGTCTAATTGTACACAAGACATTCTCCTCTTACAAGATTTCTGTTCTATGATAAACTTGGGACAAAATTCAGTTATTTTCTCATCTCATTCAATAATTCAAAAATATTTATTGTCTACTATAATCTAAGTTTGTGCTAAACTGTGGGGAAACAGTAGTTACTGGACAGCACAACATTCTGTAATCTGAGAATGACTGAAAAATGAATTCTTATTACATTTTATAAAAGGGTTAGAGGGCTATGTGAAAAAGGTGAAAGGTTCAGAAATACAAATTGGAAGTTACAAAATAGTCACGAGGACGTGAAGTACAACATAGAGAATATAGTCAATAATATTGCAACAACTATATATATAGTGCCAGGTGGGTACTAGACTAATTGGGGGGAATCACATAAATTATATAAATGTCTAACCACTATGTTGCACACCTGAAACCAATATAAAATATTTAATGTCAACTGCAACAGAAAAAAAATATGTTTTAAAAATAACTAAATTTAATACATTGCTAAATTACAGACACACAATGAATCACAGATGTCTTCAAGAAAGGAATACATTATATATTGGAATTTTACAATTATTCCTCCTCTCTTGAGGGTTGATAAGAATTTGCAAGCCTAAGAGATTACATCCCTGTTTTATTCCATTCATCAGCTGCCCTCTTGCTCTTGGTCTTCCATCTTCTGAAGTTGGTTAGACCTTGTTGATACCATGACCTGAGCTAATCATTGTCTCAGAAGGCTTCCATCCTCATTTCAAGAAAGACTGCCAACTCTCTGAATAAGTGTCCCAGCATATTTCCATCATTTCTAGAGTTTGCTGCCCTTGTCAGAAAGCCTCATACGTGTGTGTTTTCTCTTATTCTCCTTTGTCTCTCTCATTCTCTGGGCACCTCATTTTCTGTGAGGTGTGCACAGGGATGCTTCCATTGCTGCCTTTCTCCCATCCCAGTATGTTGGACTCTCTCACTTCCTTGTATCCCCTCTTTGCCCTCACAACATATAGTCTACAATATTCTGTTGTCTGTTCAGGCTCTTTCTTTTTCTAGTTGTCAATTTTGTCTTTCTTACTGTTGTCATGAAAAGAGAAGTAATTTATGCACCTCAGTAAATCCAGTTATTTTAGGTGAAAAATATTACCATCTGTGCCCTCCTGAAAAAAAAGAAACTGTTGAACTTGTTTAAAGTACTGTTCTGTTCCTTTTAAAAAGGCCTATAGCTGGACAATTGTATTGGGAATCTCATCACAAACTGTAAATATACAAAACCTCTGCACAATGACCTTTTGGTCTTTGCATAGTGGCTTACCTCTTGTGTGTAGCCCAACAATTCATAGCAACACTAACCTTTCTCATTAGACCCAGGTGGAAAAACCAATTGTTATTATTTTTTCAGAATTACTATTTCCAAAAACAAAGTTGCCCAAGCCACTCAAGCTTCTATTTCCTCCTGACTTTCCTATTTTTATCATCTTCTACTCAAATAGGCTAAAAACTTTGAACCCCATCCTTTTATCAATTCTTATCTGCCCCCAAACTCCTAAAATCCTTAGGGTTTTTGGTTCCACCTACCCAACCAATCCCTCTTCTTTATTCTAAATGCCCTAGTGGATCTTTTCATGAAGTTTGACAGCATTTCACTCTCTCAACAGGTCTTCCCATCTCCATTCACTTTTATTTGTGCAGCCAAATCAGCAAACTTTTTTGCTTTGATATGTCATTCTGATTATAAAAAGCCAACAACATCTCCCTACTGCTTAGAGAATAAAGTCCATATTCCAATATTAGTCTTTATTTTTGCTTATTGACCTTACTCCCCAGAGTATATCATCTTCCCTGAATATTATTTATACTTATCTGTGACTTGCAGTAAAGTATAACTCTGCCAGTAAAATGCTTTTCCACTCTCTCCCACTGTCATACCTCACTTCTTTATGTCAAAATCTTGTCTGTTGTTCAAATCTCCATTAAAATATCACTCAGACTCTGGTCCCATAAGCCAGACCTAATGTCTCCCTTTATACTCCTTATGATTGACTCTTCTTGCCTGTCTTTTTGGGTTTTATTTTAATTGTTTGTTTGATTTGTTTATTTTGCTTTTCTTTTTCCTGATTATTTGTATCACTTTTATCCAATATATATTGGATAAAATAACATTTCTTCTCTTAGAATTCAATTGTACCTTGAGAGACATTACTGTGTTACCTACTTAATGGAAAGAAAATTAGCTTTGGAGTCAGATAGCCATAGCTTGCCATGGCCAAGGGACTCTGAGGGATTTAGGGAATCTGAGACTATAACATTGCAAGTATAAGCAGTTCCAACATCAAAATGAGGTATTTGGTTAATCAGTAAGAGAAACATAAAAAGCAATCTGTGTCAGGTGAGATGAATATCTTCCAATGTCTACGTGTTTTCCATGAATATGAGCCAAGACACCAAAAAGGGAAAATGTCACCATCCTTGGGGGCTCTAAGGTCTCTGCATTGTTTTTGCTTTGTGCCTCATCCTGCTCTATCTCTGTGAGGAGATCGCCTGTGTCTTGCTAATAATGGGGCTGCTTTGAAGTCCTTTGCAGGTCATAGTCCTTTTCCAGCCATTTTCACCTGGGATGTTCGTGAGCACCTCTCTGGCTAGGGAAAGACTGTCCATCCAAATATCCAGCCATGGCATTTCCCACTTGGTCATTTCCATAAAGCTCCCCAAAATTTGACAAAAAGAATCTTACACCTTCCTCTATTATCTCACCATTCCTGCAGAAGACAAGATTAGAAAAATATCCGCAGTGACACCTAAGTTTTACACTAGGTATTGTTTCCTGCAATTGGCCCAAAGGACACAAAAAGAGGACAGGTTGAGTAGTGTGAGCTTCTGCGTGACCTCTTTCTTCTAGTTACCACGTGGAGGATGTGGAGGATAAGGCTATGGAAACAGCTATCAGCCTACCACACTGAGGTTTTGCTTTATAGTAGCAGAAAGTCAAGAGAAAGGTTTTTCAAACCCTTGAAACCCTGTGCTGCACCACCCAAAAACTCCAGTATAAATACTTTATATGGTAGGAAATAAAACTGGTGAACTCTTGGGAAATCATGGCACCTAGAAATTACATCCTAGGGATAGTTCCTGAAATAGCTCCCTAATATATAATATCATGCATAGTTTTCATTGCCATGACTATATATCACTAAGGTCATACCCACACTCAAGAGAATTACACAAAGGTGTGAACACAGGAGGATGGGATCATCAGGGCCACCTTATCAAATGTCTGCCATAATGTTTGACTTAAAAAGATGTAATTAGTTAGAGGTGGAGTTAAGTGTTGAAGCTAGAACAACAGCATAACTTGTGACAGTTATCCTCATACGTGATTATCAAAGTAATACCAGTGGTTCAGTTCAACAAGGAGAATAGAAAAAGACAGAATAAAAAAATCTCAAGGGATGTGTATAAATGAGGAAGAGAAAAAGGATCTGGTGAAGAATGTTTGGGGGAGTGTGTCCAGAGGGTTTAGAAGGAAGGCTGGCAGAAAGCAAAGTGGATTTGGAAGGAGATAGTAATGAATTCATCAGAGACCCTCTCTTTTCACCTAGAGCAGTATGATTTTCAGCAAGTTATTTATCAGCTCTAAGCTATCATTCTTTTACAAACTGGGGTAACTATATTTGCCTGGAGGAAATGTGGGAAAGATAAATCACTAAATGACTAGATGGATGGATGGGCGGATGGATGAATAGGTAGGTAGATAGATAGATAAATACATAGATAGATAGACAGATAGATAGATAGATAGATAGATAGATAGATAGATAGATAGATAGATAGATAGATAGATAGATAGATGATGTAGTGCCTGGCACAGTGAATATGCAAAAAAAAGTAGCTGTTAGGAACTGAGCCCAGGTATAGGATCATAAAGGCTATAATCCTTAAATATAAAGTAAGGTTGAAATTTAATAGTAAATTGATGGGACTTAGTTATCATAACTCTATTTCTAGCATCTCATTCAATCTGGAATTAAAAAGCATAGAACAAAATCAGGTAACTGTAGGCTTCCTAACCTCCTAGGCCTCAGCCTACTTTTACTAAAAAAAGAAAAAAAGCCATAAACAGTCACTGTATTTTGAGCTAACTTGATCACTGAACTAAGCATGCAACACATGCTTAGAATATTCTTGCTTTACTACCACAATGTCAAGAAAAACTTCTACTTGGATAAATTCACATACAACCATCCAGTGGTGGATATTTCAAATCAAGGCTAATTTGCAGCAGAATGGTTGCAAAGGTGTCTTCCTGACATCACTCCAGAAGCTCAGGGCAACCAAAGAGCAATTGTACCTGCAGTTAAAATTCACCAGTCCATATGTGTGTCAACTCCTGTGGCTTCAATTACATTGAAAGACCTAGCTTCAGTATTACTTGTGAGCCACTCTTTAAATTGAAGTATAGAAGTACTTTCCAGTTCATACATAATAGTTTATTTTTTAAACATTTATTATTTTAGTGATTTCTTGTAGAATAAAAGTTAGAAAAATATTTTGAAAGAAAGTTGAAATTTAAAACTTGCCCGTAATCCAGAAATGCAGAGATAATTCATTAAATAATTTGGTCTATAGGCAGTCTTCAAATCTTACTGATGTATGCATACTTAGATATGTGCGCTCATATAAAAATACATATATATGCATGTTTAAAATATAAGTTTTAAACATGGATCATACTTTACACAATGTTTAGTGAACTCTTTTTCTCCACTTAATAATATCCCAGAGATAAGGGGTAGGCCATTAAATATTCTTAAAAACAAGAGTTTAATTATTACATGATAATTTATATAAATAATTAAACAATTTTTTTTATTATTGGAGGTCTAGTCACTGTTTTTGTATCTTGTTTTTAACACTGCAAAGAGTAAGTATCAAATATATGTGTATGCACATACACAGAATGGAAGTTATCACTGGCATTTTATTATGATAAACGCTTATATAAAAACTGTCAGGTCTAAGGATATATATATATGAAATTTGATAACCATTAGTCCAAGTACAAATATAATTCTACCCACATACTCGTTCTTGATTTGTTTCAGGTGATGTGCTCTGGAAGTAGAAATGTAAAGATTGGTATTTGTTTAAAATCTTATTTTTATTATTTCTTATTTATTGCTGTTAAAGGGTCTTATTTTTGTAGGCCTCTGTGGAATCCTTCCCTGTGTTTTTTCTCTAATCCCTCTTACTGAAAGACCCCGGCTGTGATCCCAGGTTCGTTAATGGAGAGCTCCATCCTGTGGCCACTCCTCAAGCAATTGAATCCTCCACTACCAGACACAGCACAGCTCTCACATCTAATTAGTTTTGAAAGCCTATTGATTATTCCCTGCAAAGCTCCCTCACATCTGCTGCCTCGTTTCCAGACACAGTATCTCCACACTAATTCTGTCCTTATCATCCACCTCTGAACCACTATAATAATTTCCTAGCTCTTTTACTCTCCAACACGGCCCCATCAAATAAATTGCACAGATGAACACTCAGTATCTCTCAACATACTGCCCTCCAAGATCGTTCCGTCTCTAGTTGTCCAGGTACATGCAATATCCCTGAAATCACCTTGCACATTCTGATCTCTAAAACTTTTCCCCAGCTACTCCTTCAGCCCAGAAAACACCCTTCCTCTTCTTATCTTTTCCTTCCCAATCCCCACTTTCAGAAAGCCATAAGCACTTTAAAGCCCCAGATCAAAGCTTCCTCCACCCCTCCCAAAGCGGAAAGGAGTGGAGGAATTTAAATGTCTATTATGCTCATTCATCTGGGTTCTGCAGTTTCCTTGGTCTTGCTGTCTCCCTGCTTCCTCATTTGTAAAATGTGTATAATGACTGCAGTGTACCTCATAAGAATTAATGTGAAGATTAGTTGACAGTCTGTGCCTAGAGACACTCAGAAACATGTCTGAACAGTATAAGTGCTCAATACACTTATTTTTGCTGTTACTATGAAGTGGATGATAAGTATAATGATGTTGTATTGACTCATATTGTTAATTATATTTTCTATTGGTCTGTATCACTTCTCCCCAAGTAGGAGAAAATTTCCTGCAGATTAGAGACAGGGCCATCCTATTTTGCTTCTAATAGAATGTCTTGCATAAAGTAGATCCCTAATTACTACTTATCGATTGATGCATCCCTTCAAGCACAGTTGGGCTGAGTAATGGTACTGGTGTCAGGATTTTCTTTATAGGACCTGCAGCATTTCAGGAATACAGGGCAATCTCAGGAAAAAAAGAAAATACCAGTCTTCCTGAATGAATCTGACTAGATTTTTATTGTAAGAACACTTGTCAGGCCAACCATAAAATAATTTTGATTAACACAAAATCGGGGAGAAAAAAACCTAGTTTTAGTCAGTTCAGGCTGCCATAAGAAAGTTACCTAGACTCAGTGGCTTAAACATCAAATATTTATTTCTCACGATTCCAGAAGCTGGGAGTCATGGAGTCAGCAGAGACAGGTTCTGGTGAGAGCCCTAATCTAAGTTACAGAAGGCTGATTTCCTGTGTTCTCACGTGGCAGAAAGAGTGCTAGCTGGCTCTCTGGCCTCTTCTATTCATGAGGGCCCTGCTCTCATAACCTAATTACCTCCCAAAGGCTGCACCCCCAAATACCATCACACTGGGATTAGGGTTTCAACATATAAATTTGGGGAGAACACATTCAGTCCACTAGAAATTTTTGTCTTTATAGAAACGCCTTACACTTTCCCTTCAGGGTTCACGCTCTTCTAAAACAGCAACTTGCCTAGACAGGAAGTGGGGAGCAGATCATCAAAAGGAGGCAGGAGCAAATATATTGTGTCCTTGGTTTTATCGCTCGTGTTATACCCTAAAAAGTTCAATCATCTTTTTGAGGATGGTAACATCTCCTAACTCTATGTCTTTAAGGCTGAAATCCCCTTGCTTCCTAGATCCCATAGGCCCTGGCATCCTTTGGACTCCCCCCCCCACACACAACACCCCAAATGTTGTAATTTGTTAAACTGACATTTGTTAAGTAGAGCTTCAGGGTACAGATGGTGAGCAGCATTTCAACAAAAGACCACAGGGGATAGTCACAGGTCCTAGAGGAGGTACACAGAGCACATGAGGAGGTCAAGGCAGGACACAGGAAGAGAGAGCGTGGTACTTTGGGTTCCCTGGGCTATGGCTGTACTGGTCAACTAAAAGTAAAAGGTGAGGGTGAGGGACCTGGTAAGCTTTATGGAGGGAGGTTCTTATTTAAGGGTCACATTAGGGGAAGGTCCTGGCAGCTGGGGAGAATGCTTATCACAAAGATGGTTGTGGGGAGCCATATCAGGAACTTATGTTTATTTGTGACTGTACACCGTTATTTAGGACATGTACTCGAGAGAGGGGAGCTAACATTAGTTCAAGGCCCCTTCTGGCTGCTTGGCCACACCAAATGGTTGCCAGGGCAGCAATATTATGGAGTAGTTTAGCTAAACTCTCAACACCATTGCAAACAGCAATAATAAGTCAACCAAGTTGAACTTAACTCCTAACATTACTTGTCTCAGGTCCCTGACAGCCTCCATCCTGTTTCTCCAACACTCCACCTTTTCTCCTGAGCTCATTTATATTATGAGTTCATCTGCTTGGAACATACATCTCATCCATCTTCCCTTGATTGCTTATCATCTACAGTTCTTAGGTTAAATGGTAGGTCCTTAGCAGGGTCTTTACAGACACTTATTCTAAAGTAGACTTCACTTTTCTTCTATTGAATATTTTATTGTGCACATATTTTCTACTTTAGTTTTTGTTTTCTTGTTTTGTTTTATTTATTTGTTTCAGTGGAGTAGGGGCTTTACCTCTCGTATGTATTAATTTCTAGAAAAATCCCTGACATGTGGTAGGCATTCAAATTATTTTTAAAGACATGCAGAATTGAAATAAAATAAGAATATTAAAATGTCATTTTTTCTGTTTTTGAAATATTAAAATGTTGACCAGTGTAAGTTCTTTTCATTAATCAATACACAAATCTCAAAAAGTATCTCTTAAAATTTTACTGATATTCTATATTCTTTCCAGTGGAAAAGTGGAACTCCTGAAATATAGTAAAATAGTCTATGTTTTCAAGTATTATAGCTAAAACTTGACTTTGGTAGATTCTTATTAAGGTAATACTATACAACACTCAAAAAATGCCTCTTGAATTTTTACTGACATTCTTTCCAAGTGTTACATAGAAACTCGCACCAAAATTTATAAAGTGTTTTGCATTTCCAGTGGGTTTTTTTCTTTGTTTTATATATGCACCTGTTTTCAACTCCTACATATGTATTTCCCAAAAAAAACTACATGAAGAATTGGCATCTGCAAAAATCTGGTGTTTTCATAATTATACTCATTTAAATGCAATGAGTTTAATCTGTTCTGAAGAACAGTTATAAAGAGATAAGAAAAAAACATTTTATATAAATGTTTAATATCAGATCATGCTCTCTTTTTCCTAATACAAAAGAAAGATAAGATTTTTATTTTGCTCTTTGCCTCTGTAAATATCTTTGCATAATTTTATTAAAATTAATCAGATTGCCTAGTTTTATTGACTATTCTTCCCTAATACCCTCTAGTAATTTCCCATTAACTTTCCAGTGTTTAAAAATGTCTCTGCCTTTTGTTCCAGTAGATTGGAGTTCAGCTTCTCTCCCCTATTGCAATAGTCTTGAATAAATTATTCCTAACTATTTTTAATAAGTGTCTGGTGCAATTTCTGTTTGACAGTTCTTTTACCCAGATAACCTATTGAGAGAAGTACATTTTGGTAGACAGGAAAGGGATGGAAAGACCAAGCCCCCGTCACCCAAAACTTACTTACACTGAAAGTGCCAATAATGTCATACCTGGAAAGTTCCCATAGGAGAACTTGATGGCTAGGTTGGAGGCAGGAAAAAAATTAGAAAAAAATTTAAAAAATTAAAAAATATAGTGAATTTTAAAAATCAGTGTTTTTTTTCACACACAGACTGGATAATGTGAGTGAATTTTCAACCTTTTCCTCAAGTTACAGGGAGAACAGGAATGCCAACCAAACTCATGACAGTCACCCCACTGTTAACAAGCCAATCCAGACATTCTCCCCTCACAGAGAATATTAGAGAAATGAAGCTGCTCTGGAAATGAATTGACAACTAAGCATTTATAATGAAATATGAACATTTGTAGATGTAAATAGTAAGAACTTTCTGAAAATAACTTTAAGGTGCATAACATAAAGGAAATAAACAAGTCTTAATACGGACATAATTAAATAATAATGCCAAAAAATAAGCAGAAGAGAATTAGTATGTGCTGTAAGAGGAAGAATTTAGACCAGGAAATAATTCACATCATTCCGTGAGTCACTGGCTAAGTAATTTCTTCCAAGTCTACAACTAGTAAACTGGATACACACACACACACACACACACACACACACACACACACACATTTACTTTCAACATAAATCAAAAACCTTAATCTATTATGCTTGTTAATCTTACAGCAAAATGTCCAAGAGTTCTGCAAAAGTCCAGGAATATGACTTAATGCCAAGGCACTGGGGAGGCCCTTTCAAACACTGGCCCTCAAGGTACCCTAGCTACATCCAACATACTCTGTGTGAAGGTCATCATGATGTCTTTGATATAGGGATCTGTTGCTTTTATCCAATCTTAGAACATGAGAATATTTGTTATTGCTAGAACCCGTATTACCAAATACCTAGCATGTACTGTAGGCTGTTTCTCTTTAGGTTGGTTATTGCCCTTGGGACACTGCCAGGGAGCAGGACATACATACATGCCGGTTGCTTTGTGGCCCATACACTTCTGTCCACTTCCTAGGCTCTAGGAATGGTATGCCTCCTTTTCCTCAAAAACCTTCATCTATTCCCCTTCTACTCTGTGACAGCAAAATTCTCTCTGTTTTTAGAGCAAGAACTGATACAAATCAGATTATTCTTCTAATTAGTCCATAAAAGTATATATTAGAAATTATTTGAAGTGACTGAGTACTGAAGTTGCAATACAGATTGTTCTTGTAAATGATATTTTTCTTAAAGTACATTAGCCTACCCAAAGTAAAAAATAAATACTTGGTTAACTTCTTTGTCCTGTCACAAATGTATAAAATGCATTTTATAGCATTTATAAAATATATATATATATAAAATAAAATTTTTTCACACATTGACATATTCCACTATGAATATATAACACATATATTAATATAGAGTAAATTATATATACTATTTATATATAGCATATAAAATATTATATATATATGTTTCTCATTTAAGAGTATAGTTACATTTATTCTTCACAGGCTATTTGGACATTTACCTCACGTCCCTAGGTTATGAATCCTCCCAGATATCGCTGAATAAAGGAACCTGGGAGGGAAAAAGTTATGCAGGTCTTACCTCTCACTGAACACGGGCTTAGTAAGGATTGTTTCCCTTTGTGTTTGTTGTTCACTCTGCTTTTATGAACATGGTAGGATGACTCAGAAAAATATCTTGATTCAAGTTTACACCAATCTATTAATTTTAAATTGTGCTCCATGAACATACATTGTAGAAGATAATCTTTCACTATTAAATCAATCAAATTAAACACATTACTAAATAATTAGTGTATGTGAGAATGTCTAGAACAGTGCCTCTTATCCCATATAACCCTTCAGCCCATGTCTATTTAATCCAGGTCAGAAATATAAGGAGGGACGATTATAGCAAGGGTGGTCCTAGAACAGGTGCTGTTTCTACTCTAACATGAATTTTACACATGAAGACTTCAAAATTCAGAGGGCTTGATGGCTGTACAAATTCACATCCTTGGAGGTGAGGATCAGAGCCTAGGATCCATCATGCCCAGTTGGCCGGGCTTTCCGTATGCCATTCTAATTCCCTAGACACTGGTATGATAACTGGATCATACCATATTAATGTGGAGATCCTGACATGCCATGAAATAGATCCAGAAAACTTTTAGCCCTAAAATATAACAGAAAGATTGAATAAGCAATCCAAAACATTTCACTAGTTAAAACCCTATAGCGACGAATGTGTGTTCTCTCACTATTTCTTCTAGTGAAAACAGACAGGTGGTATAGAGAGAGTAGAGAGCCAGGAACTTGGCGCATTTCTGATGGTGAGATCTCATTGCCAATCCTAATTCTGAAAGAAGCTCATTAAAAGATGTTGGGCCTGCTATTATGCTCTCTGCGAGATTGTCCTCATTATACAAAGAGAACTCTGATCTCAAACCTGGCTAAGAGCTGGATGACAGCGGCAACAATTGGCACTGGTGACGTCTTCCTTTAGGAAGCATACTCCTCAGACACAATACTGTCCTTCCTTCATTCTGTGACTGTATCATTTTCATTTGGATTATCCTCATCTGACCCTGACCTCTGACACTCCTGAAGAAATCTGTTCACTTCTCTGAATTCTTTTCCTGCTCATCCTCATCCTCCCACTATAAGCCCAAACAAGGTCACTACCCACAGCAGTCTTCTCTTTTCTCTCCACCCCAAAGGCTCCTTTGGTGCAATTGATCTACTAAGGCCATTCCAAGTCTACATTTATATTGCAAGCTTCTCTTTATATATGTTATGGGTTGAATTAAGTGTCTCCCAAAATTCTTATGTTTAAGCCCTCTCCCCTGAGTGCCTTCTGATTTGAGAATAAGGTTGTTAAAAACAACAAGCTAAGCAGAGGCCGTACTGGTGTAGGATAGGCCCCTAATTCAATACAACTGTTGTCCTTATAAAAAAGAGAAATGTGGACCCAGAGATAGGGAGAACATCATGGGAAGGTGAAGGCAGAGAGTAGGATAATGGTACTACAAGTCAAGGAAAGCCAGAGATGGCCAGGAAACCACTGAAAGCTAAGCAAGAGCATGGGACAGATTCTCTCACAACCCTCAGAAAGAACCAACCCTACTCAGATCTTAGTCTTGGACATCTAGCCTCCAGAACTATGAGACAATAAAATTATATTGTTTAAGCCACTCAGTTAGTGGTACATTGTTACAACAACCCTAGCAAATTTATACTATATCTCAAACAATAGTATGTAGCTGGAAGTAAGCAAGATGTAAGCTTTAATCTGCTAAATCAATGAAATTTAAGGGTTTTTTGAGGATAGAATCTAACAGTATTCCTTTTATGTAACACATTTTTTTCCTTGCATTTCTATCTTTTAAATTTTATCTGAATGGCCAGAAAATATTTTAGATCAAATACCCCAAAGCAAATTCAACAGCTAAGCACTTACATAGTCACATACCTTCCATATTTATTCTCTTTTTCAATCAGCTATTGAAATTGTTAATCACTTATTTTTGAAATTTTAAGATTATCCCCTCTATCTTTGTTTTCCTGTTCTCACAAATCTCTTACCTATGTAATACTCATAGATACTTCCTCCTAAATACTCTCCCATGGATATATTCTTTGATTTTACCACTTACACTTAGATAAGTTTAATTTGGGGGAACTAATGCATTTATTTATTATCTTGCCTTTGTATCTAAAAACTCACCTATTCTAATATTTATATGCCTCATCTCAGTAGTTTCCAAACTGCTAGTTATAACCCAATTCTTGGTTTACAATGATGCTAGTGGGTCACGAACATCATTAAAAATGAGACAGAACAGGAGAAAATATAGGAGAACAGAGTATCATAACACAGGTAAAAATACATCCCTTATAAGTATGTATAAGCAGTTTTATGGATTATTTTGTTAGATATTTGTATCTATATAGATATAGATATAAACAGATCTATATCTATCTTTATTGATAGATACACACACATATATATATATGCATAAAAGCAGGTGGTGATATAAATATATATTTTAACTGTGTTTTTTAGTCAAATAAAACTAAGCATGTGTTTATATGCTATTGGTATACTAATATTTCAAAGGTACATATCATATGATGTCTGTTCTAGATTAAAAAGAAATATAAATGGCCTCCTGGAGCACTGTTACAAATGACAAATAAGATGAATGTTAACATTTTTTATCATACACAACTTTCGTCCTCCAATATAGTTGGATTGCTTACCATTTCCCTTACATATCTTCATGTTTTCACCTCCAGACATTTAGCCAGGCTTTTCCTTTGGGCTGAGATCCATTTGTATAACTCTACTTCTATATCTCAACCTAACGAAGCTTTACTGTCATTCAAAGGCTGTACACATGACATAACATTCATGCAGTTTTCCCTGATATCCTGAAATAAATGAGGTCCTTGTGCCCCTTAACGTCATGAGAACATTTTGGACCCCTAACTTAACATTTCTCACAATCTGTCTAGCATTACTGCCTTCTATGCACTTCCCTCTCATGTATACGTTAGTATTAGAGAAACTCCTTAGCACAACATTAAAAGTATTGCTAAAGTGATTTCTGAATAATAGTCATATGCGTGAATATCAACAAATAATTCAGTTTGCTAAATATTTATGCATAAGTGAATGAATATCTCTCAGGTTTACTAAATGTACTGAGTAAATGTGAAGTTGTGCTGGGTCTGGATTCATTGAGAAATAGTTAAGAAAAAACAAAAAAACAAAACAAAACTACAATATATAAGGCAGAAAATAAAAGTCAGTACTTCAGTAGGTATTGTGATTTCACCAATTATTTTTTAAAGTCCTGCTGCTAACACCCAGATATGACCAAAAGTATATATGCAAATGATTAAGCCACTCAGGTTCTGAGTGACTGCTGCTTTAGGAACATGGATAGATACTGTGTGTGATAACAGAACAAGCTTGAATTTCCTAGAAGACCCACAAGAATTCTTTCTATACACTATCTCTCAGTATAGTATACCTTTGACAAATGTCTTCCCTAGGTTTAGTGGTCCAGTAAATGCATACCACATCACAAATTGTCATATTAAAAGAGACTGTGAGTTGCTTGGAGCAAATGCCCATATGAATAAGTTTTCTCAAAGGAACCTAAACTCATTTGTAGAAAGCAAATATGAACACACATAACATAATGATAAATATCAGGAACAAACAAAGAATGTTAATGTGATTAATATATGGTGATAAACATCCTCCAGATTTCAAAATTAAATAAGGACCTTAGTTAAAAGCAGACCAATATGATCATCAGTGAAGAGTACAGTAGACATGCCTAGCCATAAAGTGTCTCAAAGAAAACAAATGCATTCCTACATCTCACTCAAACTTTGGTGTACCTAATTACTCCACATTGAAAAGAGATAGAATTCCTGGTTGAATTTTCTTTTTGACTTTCATACTATGAAATGTCTCAGCCATATTAAATCTCCAGGTTTTGGTATGGTCCAAAGCCATGTCCTGACTTAATTTCTGAGTGCTTGATAAAAACTTAATGTCCTTGAAACGTTAGATTTCCTTTTCATTTGGCAGTACTTTTCTATGAAATAGGCATGGCTTACAATAAACTCAGAGTCATTCTGTGGTACAGAAGCTCATTATTTTTGGCATGCATTCAGAAACCAAGTGCAAATGGTGTTCCTCATTTCCAATTCAGGAAGTTAAGAGTCTTAGTGCTAACTGGATGGGTGAGTACTTAAACTAATATAATCAACAAAGTATAAAGTACTCACCTTCAGAATCCAAAAAAATTACATTATTGGTGATTCTTCCATATCAATGACCTGTTGATATTTAAGATATATAAAGTATAAAGATCATGTTTTAATGACAGAAATTAGACTAGTCTAAAATTTATCATTTAAAAATATACATATATTTTTTAAATATATAAATATATATTTATATATTTAATATATATAAAGTATAAAGATCATGTTTTAATGACAGAAATTAGACTAGTTTAAAATTTATGAGTCAACCAAAAAACATAGCAGTTTAGGCAAACCTAACCAAAAATGTATTTTAACATCCAATGACCTGAACCTAATACCTTAAAAAATATAGTAAAGATATTTTAATATAACATATAAAAATTAGGTAAGGAAAAATAAAGATGCTAATTATAATAACATTTAAAGAAAAGACTAGTCTATATTATGATAAGGCAGAAGAAATGGAAATATGTATTAAATAACAGAGATAAAACCACTCATAATATTGTAATTTAAATGAAAACTAAATGACAGCTTTCTGGGATTTATATCTGAGATATTATTGAGGCAATAATTACATCTGTTTCTAAAGCACTACCTATTTTTTGAGATGTATGTTATATATGCTTATGTTTTCACTTTTCACTGAATATTACACAAGAGGCCAATATTTACAAATATTTTCTGATAAGCCAATTTTGGCATATGAAAATTATATATTTTATCAAAAGAAAGGGTCTATGTAAAATTAACTCAGCAGTTTATTGAATAATAAAAATGACTAAAATTTTAAGGGTGTGTTATGTGCCAAGCTTATTTCCAAGCTTCTTACAAGCATTCGTATATTTAATTTTTATTACAATTTTATAAAATGGATAACATGCTCTTACAAGGTTCAGGCTGAGGGCTCTGATTTTAGAGATGATTATATTACCATCATTCCCAAATACCCATAGCTTTTTGGCCCACTCTTAATCAATACATGATGCTTCAGTCCCTTTAACTGATAAACACAATCTTGACTAAGACATTTGAATGTCTGGTACAAGATTTATCAATTATGCAAATTTGAATTAAACCTTTTTTATTTCCTTTTCCCTATATTAAGCCTAATTTCACCTGACTGCTTACAGAGAGAGGGAGAGAGAGAGAGAGAGAGAGAGAGAGAGAGAGAGAAGAAGGGAGAGAGAGAGGGAGAAATTTCACTTCTCTAATTTACATTTTTTTTTAACCAATTACTGATTGAGACCAGTATTGGGGTAAAAGACATGATAGGAGGTGTATGAGACGAGATAAAAGGTAAGAAATATCTCGCTTGAACCGGTTGCAGTATAAGCTGCCTTTACATTCCTGTGTGTGCCTGGTGACTTTCTTGTACATCCTTTAGAAAATAGTTTGCTGGGTACCTCCATCCTACAGATAGGTTGACCTGGAGGTATGAATCCCTTTTGGATAGTAACTGTCAGCTCCTCCTTTATCCTCTAGGATCTGGTGTTCACCTGCAGCTTCTTGCTGCTGTAGTTCTCCCACTCTTCCAGGTGACTTTACGAAGAGCTAATAGTAACCATGCTCGTTCTTTCCCAGGTACGTCCCATACCTAGTACACAGGAAAGATTTACACATCCTTTGCCTTGAAAAAGGCTGAATCTGGGTTACAAACCCATATAATCCAATACCCATCTCTAGACCCATCCCAAAAGAACTGCCCTCTTCACTTCAAAGTAGTAGGTTCGTCATCTTTTCTTCTCTAGGTCTCTGTGGAAGTCAGATGCCTGTACTGCATTTTACAACTAGAGAAACGTAATTCATAAACCTGAGCGCACCCACTGCATTGCCAACCTCAGGAAAAGGAGATGAGGCCCTTCCTCTTCTTAGCAATTAACATCCCAGAGATTTCTCTCCAAAAATTCTTCCCAAGCTCTTCCACTTCTCATTACCCTGATCCATTTTTGTAACTTAGATCTTGTGGGAAGGGCTTACAAATAACGGAACCCATTTTTGACATTGGCTTTGTAAATTCTACGTGTGCAGATTTCCCCACTCTCACTTTGCTGTCAGATGTACTTGTATTTTAGCCAACATTGGCATACAAAGGTTTTTTCTAGCCTCCCGTTAATATTTACATGTTATCAAATTGTAATTTATTATCTATTACATACATACAGATATTTTATATATATTATATGTACCTTTTCAGAGGAATGTTTTACTACTAAAGATGGCATTAGAAATAAAGTAGGCTAAGAATTATTCTTAAGTGAGTGCAATGTAGATTGTCTGAATTCTAGCTTGCCTTTACTCCTTTACTAGTAAATCAGCACACCGTAACTCCTTAATTAGGATCTCATCTGTTAGATAGAATTTCTTGCTAAAGAAAATAGTTTCCTTCAAGTTACTGAAGGTGCATTTTTGTATATATTTCAGTATTTGTTTTTGTGGCATTTTGAGAGATTTGTTCCATTGGGTTGACATCATCATTATTATATAAAAAAATGACATGTGGTTCTATTTTTTTTCTAAATTAATGAATCATAACAATTATTATTTATTAATAACTACTTTTTTCTTTAAAATTAAATGTTTCAAGAATTCATGAACTCATAGTAAGTGAGAGTCCAAGGTTTGTGAAGATCAGATGGTCAACTCCAGACAATCAATCAGTTAGGTAATCAACTAGTTTTAGTTTCACTAACCACTGTCATAATCATTAAATAGTTTTAAAGTTAATTTTTTTTTCATTCTTACTCATACTTTGGTTATTTTATGCCTATAACGGATTACTAGTAAAGCCAGGAGACACGAAACACACTGATATAAAAATATGAAAAGATAATGAGGAACACTAAAACTGATAATTATGCAAAACCACTTAGATTTCCAACAGATGTATAAAATGCATTCTTCTGATAAAATTTATTTGACAATACATCAAAATGACCTTAGTAACTGAAAACTAATGTAAAAGTGATAAAATACTTTATAACATTTATTTCCAATTTACATTTCATTCAGTGGGATCCAAAAACCTTCTTTTCACCAAAGCTATATTCAGGCAAATACTAATAAATAGCAACCAGGAACCTTCTCACCTAGGTCATTATTTGCAATAGAAACTTTATAATTTAAAAAATAATAACTTATTCAGTATTTTCAAAGTATGAAATATAAGAATTTGAAAATCTAATGTCTACTATTTCTGTCACTTCTGGTTTTTTTTTTAGATGAAGAAAGTTCTCATTTTAAGACTCGGGCTTGGGTTTGTTTTTCTGCTTCAACTTCTATAGCCAACCAAACCTCCAGCCTAGTACTGATTTTAGTACTGGTTCCCAGCAGAAGTCAGTCAGAGCTAACAACTAGAGGCTATCACTTCCCTTTCTGATTATTAACTAATTACTAGGGAGAATGGCTGGATCACATACGCCACATTTCTTAGCCTAAAGTAATCTAATAAGATCTGAAATCTAATCCCTTTTATCTGATCATTGATATACAGACCTCAAAATTCTAAGATATAAGTATGAAATTATTTGAGAAAAATATAGATTTACAATATTAAATACTTCCAAGTTAGGTTTTAAATAATAAAAATTTAAATTAGTGATTAAAATCATAGCACTAAATTCAGTAAGTGGGTTTCTACAGAAATAGACACATGTAGTTTCCAAGTAGAGGGTTTCTTTCATTCTGTACCTCAAAAAAATAGTACCCATGAAGAAAGACTTCAAGGTTTATAATTGTATCCCACCTTTCAAAATGAAATTCTATAATTAATTCAACACCTAAAACAACTTGTGCTTAGTATTCCTGAGCTAAAAAGTTTTCCATTAACGAATTATATTGCAACAGAAGCCTAAGGCATAAACATTATTACTACAAATGTAAAATTTTATTTTATTTTATAGTGTAATTTAATAAGAAGAAAGATCAAAGCATTTTGAAAGTTCTGCATTGTTTTGGAAAATTTACATTTGTTTTATTAAATATACATTAACATAATCAGCCTTTTAATTTATTGTCATTCATATGTGCAAATACAAGAAAGATTTTTTTAGAATATACTATAGATATAGTATTTAGTAGTTTATAATGTCTCATTTAAATAAAAGCATAATTTCACATTTTGATTTATTTCTACAGCCTTTTTGTGACAGAAGCTACATGGCAGTTCAGAATCTTAACAGAAGGCACTTGTATGTAATAACTCTAATATCTGAGGGAATGTTAATAATTTTTTTTTAAAGATTTTTATTGGGGAATTAGGGGGATAGGAACAGTGCTGGGGAATTGGGGTAAGGGGAACAGACAAGTTGCTGTCGTTTTGTTCTTCAATCTAGTTGTGGAGGATGTCGCTTCACTGGCCCAAGTTGGCACCATCATCGCGCTCTTCTCTGGCGAGGCAGATCAGTCGCCGGCTTCTGGACGACCGCTCACTGCGGCTGCTGGCCGCTCACGCTGGCTGTTGGCTACATACAGTAGCCCATGGCAACCCACTGCCACAGGGGCTGCAGCCTACGCCGTCGCCGGCGACTCCCGGCAGCCCAGCTCCAGGTTGAGCTGTTGTTCAGCATCTTAGCTGTAGAGGGCAGTGTCACTGGCCCTCATATGTGGGATCCGAACCGGGGCCCTCTGGCATCCCAAGCGAGTTCTTAACCGTCGTGCCACTCGGCCGGCCCGGGAATGTTAATAATTTAAATTCAAATCCCATGTGCATCAGGGAATAATTTGTAATGTACAAGTCGCAATTCCATCTTTAAAAGTGAAGTAATATAGATTTTAAAAAATTATTTAGTTAGCTAAGAGTAAATATCAGTTTCTGGTTATGGAATAAAAACTTTCATCTATCAATTGTTTAGGGTAAACTTTAAAAATTATCAAATTTTGTGTTTTCATTTCCCCTCCTCAAAGAATTAAGCAAAGTATTCCGAATAAAAATATTTTGTTAATTGGTTGATTTGTTCCAGGTACTGTAAAGGTTTAGTATTTTTATTCAAGTTCTTCATAATGCAGTGAAGAAATAGACATGTGTAAGCCAATGAAATATAGAATCTATAATAAAATGCAAAGCATATTTGAAGAATGAGTTTACCAGAATAAGCTGAAAGTAGAAATGGAGTAAAATTTAGAAAGGGGAATTTGAGTAGGGACTTCAAAAATTACAAAGAATGTTTCATGTTATCAAGAGATTGTGGACAGGAGAGGGAGGAGAAGAGGGAAAAGGGAAGAGATGGGGCCAGAGGCCAACTATAGCTGGAGATGCGCATGGAATGTGGGTGACGTTAACTTACGATATGAAAAGTAGTTCAGATTTTTGTCCAGTAAATAATAGAAATCCATCAACACATTTTGACTGAGAATAGTTACATATTCAAATTTGACTTGATGCAATCAAACATGATTACACATGTAAATCAGAACATGAAAAACGCATAGGTGGCAACTACAGTAATTTATGGAAGAATTTGTGCATGTCTGAACTAGGACTGTGGTAGAGAGGCTAGATTAGAGAGAAAGGGATATGATTAATATTACAAAGACTGAGAAGCTGTTTGGGGCAGGAGAAAACTCAAGAGAGACACCTGGTTTTGAATAACCAACAGTAAGCCTATTTGTTTTTAGCCTAGACAAGTTATTAAGTCAGTTAGTGTCTCTTTTGCCCTCTCCCTCTCCCCCACCTCCCCATAGTCTCTTAATGTATTATTAAAGATTGTTGTAGAAGTATCTTATTAATATTTTGTAGTTTTCAGCGTTAAATTCATATATCTATTATCACAGATTTCCTAGGCATTTGATGTCTTCTCATATGATCGTAAATGATACTCCTTTAAAATATTATTCTGAAATTCTTGCTAGCGTAAAAAAATTCAACTGAATTATGTATAATAAAATTATGTCTAACAAACTAAATTCAAATGTTTATTTTCATAGTTTATTGGTAGATCCTTTTGGATTTTCTATTATACATACGGTTTTATCAACTGTAAATCATAATGATTTTACTTTTTTATTTTCAGGCTTTATGCCTTTTTTTTTCTTTTTCATGCCTTATAAATTGACTACAGTAGAAAATAATAGATCCTGATCTTTTTCTCACCTAAACTCTTTAGGTCATCTTCTCCAGAGAGCATAACTTTTGCCCACTCCTACAACAAAAGGTTGGGTTTACTACTTCACTGTTGTAACACTGTGCATATTCGTACCATAGCATATAGCAAATAGTATTCCAATCTCCCAATTTTGTCTGTATTGATCCCCTCAGAGTAAATTGTGCTTAAGAATAAATGTCCTTCCATATTTATAATTAAATCTTCAATTACCAGAATAGTGCTTGATACAAAATATGTGTTTGGAAACTTCTAGTGAAAGAATGAATGTGGACCATAGAACAATTTTTGAACATACATGTGATAGGCTGCAAAAGAAGGTCACAAATTTTTCTCATCCTCTTTGTTTTGTGTTTTGTAGCTCCTCTCAGCAAGAAGCAGAGTCTATTTCTCAATCCTTTCCATCTGGGTTTCGCCCAGTAGCTTGCTTTGCCTAATGCAACATTCTCAAACAGGGCTTACGCAGAAGCTTGATAAGCTTTTAAGCATTGGGGCATTTTCTTCCACCACTGATCAAGGTCTTCATTGTGTACACTTTTTGAAGGATAGTAAACTTAAGTGCTTTTATAAGCAGAAGAGTTCCTGAAGTACTCTTCTACCTGATTCTCCCCCTTTTGAACCAGCTAGAGCCAAATAGCAGGGGTAAGACCTAAGATTAGCAAATAAGAATCTCTATCCAAGGATTATGAATTTGAATCAAGTGATCCAAGGAATACAGAAATGGTCATCATCTATTCTTTCCAATGTTACAACCTAAGTGACATACGTGAGTTCTCTTCTTAAGATCTTCCTATGCTTCCTGATTCCAAAACTTGGTTCTTTAGTTACCTGATGTTCTAGCTAGAGATTTTGCATGCTTTTCCTAATTTGGGATTGCCATACACTTCCAAGTTTCCCATGAACATAAGGTATATAACTGAAAGACGGAACTTGCTTCAGATCATCTTGGATACTGTCTAAAGGTACTGGAGAGTAAGAAGCCCCTGGAAGAAAAAGCCTGAAGTTGCCTTCTTGTGTACAAAAGTTGAGGAAAGAGTTACGTGTGTAACCCACAAGTAGAAAAGTCCTTGCCTGAGTTAGGGGGGCTGGGGGAGATGTGGCTACTTAGGGAAATCAAATAGTTCACAAAAAAGTAGAAACAGTTTTTAGGACCTGTAAGCCTTAGAGGCAGGAAATCACCTGCTAAGTCAAAACTGGCCAGGTTCATTCACCATCTTCCCCCAACTCCTTCTACCTGGGGGGGTGAAAACAAACTGGGGGGAGGTAATTATCAAGAAAACAAGGCCCTAAGCAACTTCCCAGTCTGATGCAGGACTGAGCTGCAAGAGTATAGAAGAATTAATACTGGGCCAAATTTGAAGCTTTGTTACATGGAATTGGATATTCTGATTCCCGAACTGAGGGTTTCTCTTTCCACCCGCTCACACCAAGTAAATGTAGAACTCTCAGTTAACCAATGATGAGGGGAAAAGCCCTGATATCTGTCTTGGTTCTCATCCTGAGTAAGATTATCCCAGTAGAATAATGTCTAAAGGAAGGGCAGGTGATAAAGTTGCATTAAAATTATGTCACAAATCTTGTTTATCATCACAACACAGCATTATGATTTTATACATATTTTTTTTCTTCCAAAATAGAAAAATTTTGTTTATTTCCCTTGAGAATGCTTGGCTATTTTATAAGTTTTCATTCATTTTGTTTTATAATAAAAACACATTTGTATTACCATCTCTCTGAACATGAAAGTAAATCCATAAGCTTCTCCAATAAATAGGTAACATTGTATTCTTGTCACTGTCACTTGCCTGCTTGCAAGACCATTCCCTGCCCCTCCCTACTCTGTTCAATGTCATAAGAGATTAACCAAAAGAGGTAGGTGTCCCAGGTTCTTTCTCTAATTTGATGCTGGCTAGACTTGGCCAATGAGAGGCACTGGTAGGAGATTATAGTGAGTGATAAGAAGGAAGTATACAGATTATTTCTACCATTATTCCCCTGACTGCGGTAGGCAGTGTAACCAGCATCCTCCCCTTGGATCCAGCTTCCATTGGGCAAACCCCGTCTCATGGTCCCACTTCCTACTGTCCCAGCCCCTTCCATGGTCCCAAATTCTGATAACACCAAATGTTCTGTTTAATTGCCACCCCATGTTATATTTAAGATTTAATGTTTTAATTTGTAAATAACTCCTTTCATTAATGCCTTTTTACTGAATTACTTAACATGAATTTTGTTTACCGACTAGACTCTGACTCCTAACACCATTGTTTATATTTTGGGGACTTTATATAGGGAATTTATATTTCTTTTGTTTCAGTAATGTATATAGTCTAAATAGTAACTCATCATTCCCCCACAGATTCTGAGAGCTGAATTTCCCTTTGCTTCTCACTATTATAATAGTTTAAGTTATAATTCTTTTCAATTTAATCTTTTAAGTAAATTGAAGATATTTCTGATTCAGAACATTCAGCGCTCTTTCTATACACACACACACACACACACACACATATATATATATATATATATATACACATATATTTATATATTCTATATTGTCTCTTTGTCTCCATGTTTGTCCCTCCATCTTTTTGTCTCTTTCTCTCTACTATAGACATAAAATCAATTTTATTGTTTATCATTTACATATTTCCTCTGTGTCCTAATTTTAGTATTGACAATATAATTGTTAAATTCTAGAGAAAGTGTGATTGATCTCCCTTTCTAATGTGGTTGTGTCTGTTTCATCCATTTGAAATGACTTTTGCAGTATTTAATGCAAAGCTGAGGTACTTGAGTGAAAATCAGAACTAATATATATTTTAGTGAAAAATAGCTTGCTTCAATGCAAAAGTGTTTATTTATACTCTTATATTGAAATTTAGAAATCTTTTAAAAAATTTTTTTTATTGTTAGTTTCAGGTGGACAGAACAATGCAATAGTTATCCTTTTCACCCTCACAAAGTAACAACCCCCCTCTCCCCATCTCCCCCCCCCGATATCATGCTTATCTATTACAATTCCACTGACTCCATTCCCACTCTCTACTCCATGTCCCATGACTATATGTATATATAATTATAGTTGACATACAATATTATTCAACATCAGCCTCAGAAATGCAGTGCAGTTTTCAGTCCTCTACACCGACTATGAAGTGGTCTTCCCCACAAGACATGAGTCCATCTGGCCCCCTAAGAAATACTTACAACATTATTGATTGTATTCCTCGGACTGTCTTTTTCTATCCCTGCGGCCATATTACAATTACCCATTTGTATTGTCTCATCCCTTCCCCTTCTCCTTCATCCCCACCCCCTCCCGACTAGCAACCCTCAGTTCTTCCTCTGTGTCTCTGAGACTATCTCCATCCACTTCTCCCATCCATTCAGTTCCTTAGAATCCACGTATAAGTGAGATCATATGATATTTGTCTTTCTCTGACTGACTTACTTCACTTAGCATAATGTTCTCTAGTTCCATCCATATTGTTGCAAATCGTACTATTTCCTTCTTCATTTTAGCTGAGTAATACTCCATTGTGTAAATGTACCAAAGTTCCTTAATCCAGTCATCTACCGATGAGCATTTTGGTTGTTTCCAAGTCTTAGCTATTGTGAATAGCGCCGCAATGAACATAGGGGTACAAATATTTTTTCAGATTAATGTCTTGGGTTTTTTTGGATAAATACCTAAGAGTGGGATTGCTGGGTAATTAGGTAGTTCCATTTCCAGAAATTTAGAGATCTTTTTGAGCTTAATTAAATATAGGAAAACAGTACACTTCCCATGATATATTTTTGCTCTAACACTGATTTTTAAATAATTTTGGGTTTTTTAGTTCACATTTTATATATAGCATTCATGTAGAATTTGCTTTTTACCCAATTTTAGATTTTTTTTCTGTTAATAAAGAAATTAATATATTCACATCTGTTATGACTATAATACTATTGTGTGCTGTTTCTACTACCAGATTTAATTATTTTTCTGTTTTGCTAAATTGACTATTTCCTTTGTTCCTTTTCTATTTCTTTTTGTAAATTCTTTGGGGTTAGAAACCATATATACTCATATCAATTAATCTTCCACAAATGAGCAGATAGAAAATGTGACTTTAGACCTAATTACATAAACTCTTCCCTCCTCCACCACCCAACAGTTTCACATACTTTCAAGAGTACAGAATGTAATCACCTTAAATAATTTTGTTTATGCCTAATGTCTTCATTTTATAGGAACAGGTGGCAAAACTTAGAAAAATAAAGACAACAGGTGATTATTTTGAAAAACTGTTGAGAAATTGCATTGACACAAAAGTTAATAAAATAACTATGCACGCAAAAGAGACATAACCCTTTTAACATTAGAAACACAAGGTATAACCTAGGCACACATTGAAAGAAACATGGATATTCAGTGTAGTCATAGACATTGCTTTTGAAAGAAAGAATATTATTCTACCAAATGAGTCTTTAGTCCAATAGAAGCCTAATATAACAGAAATATAATTTGGAAACTCATAAGAAGTGTTGCATCCTAATAAAACTCCATATAAAGATTTAATTTTAAAAATATACTTATTTAAAAAAAACACACAAGGAGACAATATTATTTTCTTTTGAGGGTGATGTGGGAGTACCTTGTTTCCAGGAAGATCACAGGTAGTTTTAATGGAGGCACACATGGTACCACAATAATCAGAAAATTAAGAAATCTAGTTTTAAGCCTAGATGTCTATAACAGCCCAATAAATACCCAGTTTTCCTTCAAACTTTGTTTTCTAGGAGGCTGGCTGAGTAGCTCAGTTGGTTAAGAGCTCACTCAAGAGTGCAACATCTGAGCAACAGTGGTTCAATGCCCGGTCCGAGCTGCTGCTGAACTTCCAACAGTTGGCAGGATGGCTCAGCTAAAAAAAATAAAAATAAAAAAAAAAAATAAAACCTTTGTTTTCTAAATTCCATAACCTGCTGTGCTTTCTATTCATTTAGTTTTTCTACAATGAATAAATACAATAGCATTATATTGAAATTTAGGTAAATTGAGCTCTGTTAGGCAAGGGATGCTCTATCCTGCACATCTTTACAACCCAGTATTTGACACAATACTTTGTAAAGTTTATTGACTAATGATTAAACCCTAATTTTGAAATATAAAATTCATTTATAGATATTAGACTTTTTAATATCTCCTTTCATATATTAACTAAGTAAAAAAATACAACTCAGAATAGGCAAAAGCAGAAAAATCAAGTTAAATTTAATAATCAGGAAAGAGAAAGTTGTATCACTTTGATTTTCTATGTAACTGTTACTACATGCAATTATCCATTACATTTCAACATTTACAAATTATAATGTTCCATGCTGGGCCAAGTTCCCTTTAATTTGAAGAATTTCTTCTAGCCCACTGTGGTGTCCAAACAGTACTAGCCTCCTAGGTCTCTTCAATTATTTATACCAGTTGAAATGTAATAATGTGTTTTCACATCTGTCTTCCCCACTAGAACATAAGAGCTGGGACACGCATTCATGTTTGTACACTTAATACGTCTGATTGATTAAACACTAGTATATGTTGGCTGAATAAGTCTTTCTCACCCCCAATAAGAGAGAAAACATTTTAGTATAAGATGATTTATCCAACTTTAGTTGTAGAAGCAAATAAAAAGCACAAATATAAGGGTCAGGATCCCCTTGCTTTTTCATCTTCCCCTTGGTTACTGTGATACTGGTCTTCACATCTCATGACCTCTAGCATAAGCAGGTGAGGAGGTGCTATAATTAGGCAAATTCTTATTTTAAAATTAATAGTAAACTATACATTGATGAATATTACTAATTTAGACTTCTATTTTATTTTGAATAAACATACATTTATATTTGGAGTTTTACTTGAGTAAAAAGAAAGCAATATTTATAGGAGCTTTTAGTTAGAAAGGCTATGCATCAACTTTAACCTTAACTTAAATGTTTTCCATCAAGCATCTCTATTGCTCTTGAGAATTCCAGCCTCTCTTTATGTAAACACAGTCTTGTGACCTGCTCGGGGTAAGGAGGGAAAGATCACGAAATGCAAGCTCTTTGACTGTTTTCATGTATTGTTTAGAGACACTGAAAAAGCTCCCTAAAATGCTTCAGCTAGACATTTGTGACATTTGCACAGTAATGAAGTTCAGTTTTGGCGATTTCATTTTCCCTACAGTAAAACCAAACTCCTGGAGAAACAATATATTGAGATGCCATACAACTGTTTAAGTGTGGTCATGACCTAAGCTGTATAGATTTAGAAAGTAAATTCAGGACATACCATAGGTTTCTGATCCTGTTGCTTAGCAAAATCTAGGACAGAGATTATTCCAGCACAAGTCCACCTTAGAATAAGTGCCCAAAGACTTGCTTTAAATCAGGCCCTTTACTAAATAAACCCAAACAAAGTTTTCACAGAAGTCTTACTAAAAGCTGTTCACCCATTGTCACTAAATTTGTGTGACTTAACATATGAGTCATAGGAACAGAAGTTATGAATAAATCTAAGTCACTCTGAAATCAGTCAGTTTAAAAATCAAATAGCCCCAGGGGGCAAATTAACTTTAATTTTCTTTTGAGAAGTTATACCCAATGTTTTCACTACAATAAGGGTGAGTAAAGTGGGATGCTCTTTACAGAGGGACTAACGCTATTTCAAGCAATTGCTTATAGCTCAAGAGAGCAGTTGCTGTAATTTACATGATAGTCCTGCGATAATTGTGCAAGTAGTCATTTAATTTGGAGAAAATTAAAGAAAGAAGAGAAGTAGAAGGAACGGAATGACCCTGTTATATATGTATAAACATTATCTCACATTATTTAATTATTCAACAACCCTGTAAGACATGTTATAATTCGTAATTTTAAGAGAAATTAAATTTTAATCAAAGTTTAAAAACTTTAATGTAGCTAGTAACTGATCAAGTAATTTGAACTTGAAACTATATGCTTCTAAAGGCTATCTTTGTTTCCATACATACTTCATTTACCAAAGTCTGTGAAAAAGAATATAAAGATGCATAAATAATGTCTTCAAAATGTAATTTTTTAGAAAAAAATGGGGTAGAATAATTGTGTGCATAAAAGTGCATTGACCTTTGGTTGTTCCGGGAAGAAGAATACTACTCCTTGTAAGGCAGGTCACACTTCTCCAGATGTGGATGTTACACTGTGAGGAGGGTACGGAGGCTGGGAACTGAAATTCTACCCACACAAGAGACATGTAAGCAAAGACAATGAGGTGGAAACAGCAAGAGCTAAGGCGATAAAAAGTAGCCAGTTTTGCCCATGCAGGGGTTAATGCTGGAAAGCATGTTGGGGTCAGAGGAGAGAGGGTAGCTTGGACTTCAGTTTAAGTGGACACGAACATGGTCAGTTTTGAGCTATGGGAGGCCTAATGTAGCATATAGCACTGGATCCCAAGCTGAGGCAGACTGAATGCTTGAAGCACTTCCTTGCTCCCATTAGGAATCCAGCCTTTCACTCAAGCTTGACTTCCGCTTTGCTTTCAGATCCCACCTCGGTTTCCTAATAGCCTAAAGTGCCTGCCTCTTTTCTTTGTAGGAAGAGTTGCAGCCTAAACTAGTCCTGTATCCATGGGCTTGAGCAAGACCATCTCAGGGCAGGACAGACAGCTTCCCAGAAGCCTGCCGTAACATCCTTCTGCTGTAACAGCCCCTGTCTCCTGTGTGCCAGGTATGTCACAGCTAGCTCTTAGTCTTCTTACTTTTGCAAAATGGGGATAGTGTGTATGGATACAATTTGAAGCTGTGAAGCACTATGCAAGTGGAAGAAACTGACATCATCCCCTGGGCAGAAATAAAAAGTAAGTAAAGCCTGTTTGAGAATTTTCTCCTTAACTCAAGCTCTAACTAAATTTTGATGAACAGGTTAGATTCAAACTTTCAAACTGTTTTGTTTTGTTTTGTTTTGTTTTGTTTTAAAGGTTTTATTGGGGAATTGGGGGAGGGGAACAGCATTGGGGAATCGGAGAAGGGGAACAGACAAGTTCCTGTCCTTTTGTTCTTCAGTCTAGTTGTAGAGGACATTGCTTCACTGGCCCATGTTGGTATTGTGATCATTGCATTCTTCCTGGGTGAGGCAGATTGGTCACCGGCCTCTGGACGGCCGCTCACGGCGGCTCTTGGCAGCTCATACCGGCTGCCGGGCACACACGGTTGCTTATGGCAGCCCACTGCAGCAAGGGCTGCAGCCTCTGCCATCGCTGGCGACTCTCAGTAGCCCAGCTCCAGTTCACCATCTTAGCTGTAGAGGGCGCAGTTTCACTGGTCCCCATGTGGGATCGGAACCGAGGCCCTGCTGCTCAGAGCTGGTGTCCCAAGCCAGCTCTCAACCAATGTGCCACTAGGCCGGCCCTCAAACTGTATTTTGAGCATCACGTTCTTTTGTCACTTAGCCATTGATGTGTTTATTTTTATTTAAACCTTTAGATAACAAGATAAGCTCAAAAGTGGTCTGAAGGACCTATAAAATATGAGGAAAAAATAAGTGTAATATTGAACAAAATTTAATATTATGTAAATAACTAGAAGCTTCATGGAAATATAATGACTGGTTATAAAGCATAAAAATCTGAGTATATACCAGGACAATAAGGGAAAACTCACGATTATTACAATAAGTCATACGTGCTAGTTTTAATAAAGAAGTTTGAACATGGAACATGAGCTTGAGCCACCAATTATACCCTGTGACTAGGTTAAGAGTCCAGCTCCTGACCCCTGATCCTTTTAGGAAGCTCGTGAATTATCAAGAGGAAAATAGGTTGGTCATCGATGAAGTCTAGGGATTTAAATCTAGTCCAAGAGTGTTTTGATGCTCTATGTCAGAAGGAAAATAGTTCTAGATGGTTGCCACCAAGGACCGCTATCTACTCCATAAAGCTTTACACCAGTTTTGTTCTAAAGAGAAAGCACATTCAGAATCTTTTTATTGATGTGCAGTGATCTTTTATGAAGAGGGAGTAAGCATGAACGGTTGTCAATGATTATATCTGGGGAGAAGCTGCCCTGAAAATAATTATTTTTCCTTTGTTATTGTACCACTCACGCCCCTGAATTTGAAAGATAATAAACAGAGGCCATACAATCAAAGCACACCTATTCACAAACTGTTCAAATGAAAAGCTCTGTAGCGATACAGATAGGAAGAGATGCAGATTATCACACAACAGCTCTGAACAACTGACTTTATCACAAACCACACTAAATGTAAGTACATATTTCTTAAAATTTTATCTGTGTATTTCCATGCATTATATTAAATGTTACCGTTCTGTCACTTTACTGCATGTTCTTTCCATTTGAAAGTAAAAGTACCGGGCTTAATTCCTACGATTCCACATGTAAATTTCTTATTTTCCCAGGTACAACTTGTGATATAATAGCCTAGGTGACTAACTCCCCCTGTGCCAAGCACTAAGTACTTAATATTAATTATTAATTTAATCCTTTTTACAGCCTTGTAAGGCTGTAAAAAGAGATATGATTCAATTACCATTTTACAGATGAGGAAACTGAGGCACAGAGATGTTAACACTGTTAATAGGGTGACTTGTTGAGCCAGACACTCTAGCACTAGTCTGAGCTCTTAACCACCACATGATGCTGCTTATGATTACATTTCTATGGTAATCAAGTAACTCTTTTAAAAGGTTATTACTGAAAATTAAATGCAAATTGTTAAACTGGTCTTTTGAAATGGGAATTTTCCCCCTATTTGTCCCATCACCTGCTGATGCTGGGCTCTCCTCTGAGTGCCTGCATAGAACTCTGGAAGCCAAATTTAGCCAAGACTTGAGCCTTGGTTCCCCTCCTCCCCACCTTTTGGCTGTGTGAACTAGGAAGATTATTTTTAAGTCTCTAAGCTTCCGTTTTCATGACTATAATGTGGGATGGAGACTCACTGAACCTATGTCCTTGGGTTGCTATGAAGAGTTCATGGACAAACCATTTGTCTATGTGACAGACTTGTTATTAAATGTTTAGCCATTATCGTGTAAATATTGGGTTGTCGGAAAAGTCATGAGGTATGTTTTCTATGTTTTTCATTGCAAAAATGCATCATGACTTTTCCAACAGCCCAATAACTCCAGCCAGGCTTTAGAAAACAAGGGGTCAACTTTTGAATATGTGACTGTGTGCCCTACCTTACCTATTAATGTTAGTTTACCCTAATTGCAACAATGAAGTAAGTAATCGAGCACAGTTTAAATTAAGAGAATGGAATTTCCACCTATTTCTGTTGAAATCAATTTAAATTCCAGTCTTTACCATTCTGATGTCTCCATCTTAACCCTGGTAAATATATTAGTAATTACAGATAAGACTGGTCACAGTGTAAGCAGTGGCCAGGTCATCAAGGCTTTAATGTATCCGGTGGTGGCAGGTGCAGTCATGACCAGAGCAGGGCAGCACTGTTTGATTGGTTTGTCTCCTACACATTGCATAAGGACATTATAAAAGCAAATGTAATTATTATAACTGCATTTATAAATGTGAAATGTTTAGTGAATAATTAATATAAATTTTATGCATAAATGTATCTTACACATAAAATATCATCTCTCTAAAGGGAGTGCTTAAGCTTGCAAGCGTTAAATGAAAGATAAATTTCTTATATAAATATTCCTCTACTGAAACACAGATCTTTAAATGTGATTTGATTAGTTCTAATAGAGATTTTCTTCATTTTCAAAGTTAATTCAAGAAACAAAAATCACCCTGCAAGGGTGAGTCTCATTTTGCTTTTTCCTTTTCACCAATCATTGTGTGCTTTAATCATCAGTGAAGGCCTTTGGAGACTGGTAAACTAATTACTCATTCTTTTTTGCCATGCTACCCGGTTGTAGAGACGTCTTGGATTTTTCTCTATCAGTTATACACTTTTGTTACCTATTTGTGGTACAGTTTGCTTTTATACTTCCAGTCTCTTTGGTAAATAGTAATTCCAGGCCTTTTCTAGACTTGCCTATATGCTTCACTTTTCATTCTTTGTTCTCTTTAGTTTCACATTCACCTTTGGTTCCATAATAAAGTGGATTACTTTCAGAAACATAGTCTCGAGAAAGTCACCAACATAATTTTATTTAACTAATTTAATTTAGGTTAAGAAACAGCCCTTATTCAGGTAACATTTTGCTATAATCACATTTTTCTAAGTCCACTTATCCTAGAATCAGAATCTTGATGTCTACATGGAATAGACCCAGGCAAGATATCATTCTATACACAGCACTACCTAGAAAAGTGCTTTACTCTAAGACTTTATGAAAACAATACAAACATTAATTGAGAGAGTTGAACTCACATTATGAAATAAGAATTGTTTAAATTTTATAATCTAGTTAACTGAGGCATAGTTATAGTAAGCAAAATATACATACTCCATTAATGCTTCTTCACTGACAAAGGGTGGAGACCTTAAACTGAGGAAGCATCGCTGTAGTGTAGGTTATAATGTAGCATAGCCAAAATTCTTTAACATATGGATTAAGAATAGGAATTTGGGAATAAAACAGTAATAGAGATTTGTCCTGTCTCTGCTAGGAATTATCAATGAACTTCTTGGGTGTGTTACCATCTCAGGCCCTTTTTCCTAATTTATAAGGTGTAAATAAAAGCTATCTCCTCATAGAAATGCAGTAAGCAATTGATTGGATAATATAAGGGTAGAAATTAATAGAGGGTTTGGATTATTCAGCATTCAATGTATATCAAATGCTGTTACTTGGGATCTTGTGCTATCTGAATTTATCATCTTCCAGGCTTTTACTGATTTTGTTAAGACTGCCACTGTGATCTAATTGTATGCTAATTAATACCCATTCTGCTTCGTGTATTAACTTCACTAGATTCCCAATCTCTGTCTGAAATTGCTAAAAGTCCAGCTTTCAAGCAATCACCAGCTGATATTGAAGAGCTTTCCTTCTCTCTAAAATGCCCTGAAAAAATTTCTGCTTCCGTTTTTAGTTCTGAAGTCAGGTTGGCATCTCTAAAGTGAGGTTGCGGAGATATTGACAACTCTCCATCAATCTCTATTAGAAATAATGTCTGGGGACCTTGCCCTTTGCCATTCCTCCTGCGTGGTGATGATGGGAATGAGGAATGTTTTCTATTCCTTGTTTTTTGTTTTTGTTTTTTATTCCACATGAGTATGAATTTTAAAAAAAAACTTTCATAGCTACACAGATTCCATCATATTTCTTTTGGAACTCTATTAAGCCTTTTTTTTTTTTCTGGCTATAACCACTGATATGGCTTTACTGTTTTATAAAACCAGAAATGTCTTTAACAAGGGCAATACTAGAACTGCATTTTTTTAAATACTTGTCAATACCAAGTTTTTCTAATACAAGGACCATTAAGATGTATTTATTTTATTCAGTATTCTTTTTCTAGAAATAATCCAATGTACTCTATTTGAACACAAACTCTTTTCTTTCTTATAAAGCATTAACTATGACAAAACCCCATTCTGTATTTTAATGACATTTTAGTTACCATTCTAAAATCAGTTTGAAAATGATCTGTTAAATTAAATGCAAAAATTTTATTGACAAATAACAATGCCCCATCAAATAAGAAGAGAGGAAAGTTTGCTTTGTTAATAGTACTGTGAAGTTAAAATGCTGACTGAAACTTTTGAATACTAAGAAGAATACCCAAATCATTTAGCTAAAAAATTGAAAGTATAATGATTTTGTAATATATTTGGTAAACATGTTGTATAACTTAAGAACAAAATATAAAAAGGGATGAAGTTTGAGACAATATTCAACTACTTAAATTTCAAAATAATTTGTATGTGGAAATTTGGTCCTACACATGAAAATTAAAATGTATACATTATGAATTCTTCTAATAATGGTAATAACTAACATATATAATTTAAGCAATGTCAGTTATGCATTGAATGTACACTTAGGGAAAGTATACATTATACTGTTCTGTGACTTAAACATTGGTAAATATTTCTTATCAACCTTGTGAGCTTTAAGTGGATAATAAGAGAAAACTGAAGGGATTGAATCTTTATGCAATGTTAATGTAAAAACATTTCTTGAGAGAAAAACATAATTCAAAAATATTGTATGAACTTTTCCACTTTAGTAAACACAACACACTTTGGCCAAAGGTTATCATATTAATAATAAATATCCATTTTTGTTCTGTAGTGCTAGTTATTTTTATATTGAACATAACCTGACTAAGTACTAGCTCCAAGAAATAGGCAGAGCTCACTTTACTGAGACAGTCTCTGATATCAAGTTTTTATGTCCATTTACCGTTTTCGTATTGAACTAAAATGAAGAATGTTCAGCACTATGACCTCCTGGGCTCTGTGACACTTCTGTCTTTTTCAAAAATTAATTAGTGAATCAGAGGCTGAATCAGCCTTCTTCCAAGTAATTTTCTTGCTCTTCAGAAAGTTAACTTCTCTACTCTCATTATCAATGTCCTTTGCCTTGTCAGCAGCATTTAAAACATTATCCATTATATCTGCATCACTAGCACAATGTCAGTGGGAGGGGGGTGAGACCCTTTTCTGCGGAGCTGAGACCAGTGGCAGGGTTAATCAGAGTGGCAGAATCAGGGATGTCAAACAACCCAACAGGGAGGCAGTCGGGAATCTGGGTTGAGTTCTTAGGTGCTGATGGTAACAAAGAGATGGAGCAGTGTCAGTAGAGCTGCAGCATGCAGTGAACAACATCAAGATACAAGAGAGAGAAACCAGGCTACCAGAATTGCCTGTGTAATAAAACAATGAGTATCTAGTAAATATGTTAAGATTAGGACAAATGGAAACCTGTTGAAAGGTAAAGTTAGGATCAGAACCTCAGTTCAGACTCACAGAAACAAACAAGGTGGGATCATGGGGACAGATTACCATACCTGATGTAAAAAGAGTTTCTGAAGTCTTTTTATTCATCCTGTCTGTGCTGGGGATTCTCCTACAGCTGAGTTCCCGTGACATGAGCATCTGCCTTAACCAGGCTCCTTGCCCTTCCAACTGATACACATCTGTTTTGTGCCACATCATACACTGTCTTTACTTCCAAAGTATATGTCACCATTGTGCACTCTTCCTCTCCACCTCACATTTTTTTAACTGCTTTAGTATATTTTAAGATGTTTCAAAAGATGAAAATTGTTCCCTGGTGTCATTATTCCCAGATAATTCTAGAAACTTAGTAACAAGTGACAATTCTTCACTTTAATTTTTAAAAAGAATTAACACAAAAAATGTTAAAAGAAATAAAATGTATAAGGTCATGTTATAATTAATGAATACATAAAAATTGTGAAATTTCTTGAATATATAGCAACAACAAAATCTAGACTGTGATTGCCTTAGGGGCGGGAGAGGCATGACACTTGGGAGCAAAACAGTGGTCTTTACAATGTTTTTAAAAAGAAAACGTGAGACAAATATGACAAAACATTATTATGTTAATTTTTGTTGACACATAAATGTGTTTTGATTTGCCTTTTTTTCAAGTTTCCTGAGCTTTAAATTAAACAAGAATGTGTGTGAGAAAGAATGAGAGACAAAGACAGAGAGAGTGTAGGGGGAAAATAACCACTCCCTCCCCTGATACATCTTTTTTTCTTAAATTAATCAAACACTATATCCTGTTCCTGAAAATTTGATTTCAGTTTTCCATCTGTCCTGACTCTTGCCATCTGCTCACTAATGATTTTGGCTTCATTCTGCCACACTCTTTGAAGCTTATCTCAACATAGTCCTGTGAATTATAGATAAGAAAGTGACCAAGAACTAGAAAACACATAAAACCACGTACCCAAGTATGGGAGCCCTTCGAAAAGATGGGGCAGATGCAGGATTAGGATAAGTGACTGTGACCTTGCTCATCCATACTAGACTATCCGAGAGATGAAGGGTAATTGATTGCTTGGATAATTGATTGCTTGGGATAATGATAGGCTACTTGAGTGAGGTGTATTGGGGACAAATGCAGACAGGAAATTTGGGAAGGAATTAGAGGCAGATGTTTCAACTGGTACCTTGATTGGGACAGAATGAAAGAAACAGGCATGAAGATAGATAGATAGATAGATAGATATGCTTTTTTGTATGTATAGATGTTATTTAAATAAGTGAATAATGACTCAATGAACTATATGAAAGCATTCTCAACTAGGTAAATCAAGTGAAAATTGAGCAGAGGAAGGCAAATCACATTTTAAGTGCGTGAATGTTATTAAATAAGGAAAATTTAAATTACTCTCTGCATTACTCTCCCACAACACACACACACACACACACACACACACACACACACACACACAAACACACACCTTGGTGGGGGATATATCAGAATCTGGGCAGGGGCAGAGAGAGAAAATATGAACTCTATATACACTCTCAGTGTGGTTCTTGGGGCATGTCCTTTGGTCTTCACCATTGAAAATGGCTTCTCTTAAAATTATTTGCACTCACAAAGCTCAAGATTTTGTCTGATGAAATACTACGTGTAAGAGTAGTCAAACTGAACTTATTCCCTTAAAAATTAGAAAGACAATCCTTGAAAAAATGCTAAGTTCAAATACATCAGTATCATAAATAGACCGATCTTACTGGCACTGTAAAACTATTATAGATCTTAACTGCATTCAGGGATGTGTTTTCAAAAAAAAGGCACAAAATTATATTGCAGCTTCATGGTTTATTCATTCTTTCTGATGGACTATAGTAGTTTTCTAATGTTGTGTCTGTATTTAAAGTGACAAAATTATAATTGGGAAAAATCATGCCTTCTTTAATGGCATTTACTCATAAAAATATTTGAAAATTCTAATTTAAGATTGGGACAGAGATGTGACAGTTTTCAACATCCTTCATAAGACTAGTTTTATAAAAGCATTCCAAATGAGTTATATAGAGTATGGCTTTCACTGGCAATTTTCAATGGTTCAGTTATTTTTTAAAAGATGCTGTTTTTACATTCTAAGTTTTGTACTTATGGAAAAATCAATATGATAATACTTAATAATCTTATTTTCACAAATTTCAATCCATGTATGATTATCTTCAATTAAACTCTAAAGCCATACATCCCCCACCCCCAATTCCTCGTTACCCACGACTGGCAGATATTTTAATACGCATGTGTGATAGATGCAGCTGTTTGTCTCTCAAGTGCTTGTCTTCTTTCCTACACTGGTACAACTTCTGGTTGTTAGCTGGTAATATAGCCACCTTGAAAAAAACACTATGATGTCCAATCCTTATTGAAGATAGGGAGTATGTAAATTAAGTTTTTGCCAGTGGACTGTAAAAACAAATGACAAATGGCATATGCAACTTCTAAGAAACATCTCTGAAAGGAGTGAGTGTATCCAATTCTTTCTCCTTCCTGCTAGCTTCAATGCAGGCATGTTGACTGGAACTAAAGAAACCACTTAAAATTGATGTCTTGAGTATGGTAAAGAAAAAGGTGTAAGATGCTTGGGCTTCTGAGAACAATGCAGATCATACCAGTCCTGGAATGCCGATGTGGGCCTCTATGTGAGAGGGAAATCAATTTTAATCTTGATTAAACCAGGGTTTCTTTTACTTGCAGTTACATCTAATCCTAAACATGTGTTTTAAAAATGCATTCTATGCTATAACTCACTCCACTGTTTCTGTTAGAGGTAGACCATAAAGTAAAGATAGTGGATAAACACTTCATGTTTAGTCATTGGCAATATTACAGGAAAACCAAATCTTTAAAAGCTCTGTAGACTGCTACGGTATTTCATCTGATGAAATTTGATCCATCCAAAGTCCTTTTTCACTCCCTTCCAAACTGAAGATTCCTCAGACTTCCCTCACTGCCTTTGTTTTCTATAGATGCTCCTCCACTTTTTGCTTTTTCTATTTTTAATCAAATTAATTCACATCACATGTCAATGGTTTTCTTCCTTGTCTCCGTGCTTTAATCCTATTTATTTATTTCTACTTTCCTAGGGCTTCCATCATTTTTCTTGTTCTTTGTGGACATTGTTTTTTTGCAGTTAGAATGGTTTTTTATCTTCTCATTTGACAAAAGAACCAATCACATTTCAACATCTTCAATCAGTTTTTCCTAATTAATTCCTAAGTTTTTCAACAGTGACTGTGAGTCAATCTCTCTCTCCCTTCCCCCACTACATTAATGTTCCCCACCAAATGGAATGTGTTGGCCTTCTGAACGAAATAGAATTTATATATCTAAAAAATTTTCAGAGGTTCTAAAAAGCATTTGAGATCTTTTTAAAAACACACCTATTCTAATTTTTCAAATCCTAGTGATGTGAGTTTTCAGTGTAATAGAAAATCTAACAGTGATTGTAAATTATTACTTAATACTAGCTGATATGTTCTATAAAACAATTTATTAATTAATAGTACTGAATCACAGGCCAGTGATATAAAAATATCTAAGCAGAAGCAGACAGTTGCAGCAAGTCTCAAAAAAATTTTAAAATGCTTAGTCTGGTTCAGAAAAAAAACAGAGTCATAAAACACACAGGCCTATGAATATGTACCTGAGTGATATTTTTTAAAAAATAAAATTTTAATGTATTCTGGAGAGAAATGAGGATCTAGGAAAGATAAGAATATTAATAAAATTACTGATTTTTAAAAATTCATTGTATTCTACAGCATACATATGAAATAGGCCTGAAATAAAATACAGTACCATGATAATGCCAGTCATCAACTCAAAATCAAAGTAGGGAATATTGCTGCCAGCCATGGTCTCAACACATGATGCTGTTTTCTTATTGTATGTATTTTTCCTGACAATTCTTCTAAGTTATTTCTCCTGAGAAAAATTGAGTTTAGTCACCCCCAGAAAAGTGAGTCATAGTATCTAAACACACAGGAGTATAATTCCATGGATGAATAAATGAGAGCAGTTTTATTTCAAACATGCCAGATGCTATACATTTTCTGGAAAGGATCAAGATTCCAGGTCTTTAGTGAGACTTCCCGCTAAGCTGAACATCTGTTCATAATATATTGTGCACTTGCTAGTAAGCCTAAGAATGCTAAGGCGATTAGAACATCTTGTGTTTTCCAATAGCACACAGACAAAAGGACATGTCGAATTGGAGCACTGAGCAGGCAAGAAATCAAAACTCAGCCACCATCCAAATATGTACCTCCTTGTTTCCCCACAACTCTCATTTATTTGTAGTTAAGAATTTTCACAAACGTATTATTGACCTCTTACTTCATGAAAATCATACAGCTTCATCCCTGAAATGAATGACTAGCTAATGGTGAGGCTATTAAGACAAAAAATAATTTTCACATATGCAAAAGCATATCTACCCCTTTAAGTATTCAAATTTCCTTGGCCATTTTGTCTGAATTGTTTCTCTATACCATGGAAATTGTGAAGTAATAAATATAATTAGCATAACCTTATAGGACATATGGAATTGATTGCTTTGTGAAATTGATCTTCCATTTAAATATTTCTCTTCCTCCATTAGTTTATATCTGGTCATTTACCAAATTCCTTCTGACTTTTTCCTAACCAGTGACCTTGTATCTGTAAATATTGCATTAAAAATTCATATATTCTATTGAGAATCTCAAACAAGTATTATAATGAATATGAAAAGCAATCAAGTCAATGTACATTATTTGCAAATCAAAAAATAAGTAAGTTTTTAACTACTAAAACATAACCCTCTTATTAAGCCCTCTAATTTGCCAGTAATACAGATTCAGAACAGTAAGAATGAAATTCTTCCCTTAGGCTGTACCTGATTAAGCAAATGTATTTCAATTAATTGAGACTATAGGTGAGGAAAATCTGTAAAAAACTGACTACCCTGAAAAGTTTATAAATATACTTTCATTTTGTAAGGAAAAGATGCTTAAAATTATAGGTGGAAGAGAGATAAAAGGAACATTTTTTTCAAGTACCATAATCATAACTAGGCCATTGTTTGATTTTTCAGATAATAGTTGAAAATGTATTTCACGTATTCATCTTTAGTGTAATTTCTAAAAATGGCATGATACTTTGCTAAAACTAAGTGCTGGAAATTAATTTTCAAGATTTTTTTTAAATAATGATGATCACACACTTAGGAATCAAAATCAATACAATACACAACTGGGAAATAAATTTGCTAAAAATATGTTGGACTTTAACTTCTCATACTCAGAAAATAGAAAGGTTTTTCAATAGTTCTGCCCATATTGGACCTGTGAAACTTTTGTTACAGTGTTCATATAATTTCAATATCAGATTGCTCAAGAGAAGTGATTTGCTTAGCAAAATCCAGTCCTACATCTCATCATTCAGCAGAATTTAGTAGATTATTCCAGCCTATGGATGATATGAAAATAAACAAAAAGATATCTTACAGTAAAATATGAATATATATATATAAATATATATGCATATGCACACATACACTGTGCACTTACAAGATGGAAAGTTTGCAAACTTAATTTCCCGACCTTGTACACACACATACATATATGTGTATATACATTTTATGGGACATCTTATTTTAACTGATGATGACCCTGAAGTAAATTAAGAAAACATAACAGCTGTACCAAATTACATGACTTGGTAAGTGCGTGGTTTTTGTATACATTTCCCCAAATGGCCCAATTCAGAGAAGCATATCTCAGTAATTAGCAGTAACCAAGAGGGAAAAGTCCAAAATGGGTTACTGAGTCTAATGTAATATTGTCACCAGGGTGTTTTGTAATAGGATTGGTATGTTCTATAACCCAAAGCACTGTTAACAAGATAATTAATATAGGATCCATTCTATTTACATGCCTAGGATATATAGAGAATGCAAATTCAATTTTGTTATTTTTCAAAACTGACCTAGTCCTTTCCTATCATTTTTATTGATTCCTAATAGGTTAATTATTGATAGTTTTCCTTGAAAGAAATATAACTCCAAAACCCTCTAAAGGACAAAATAAATGAACAAACAAAACAGAAACAGACTCATAGATACAGAGAATATTTTGATGGTTGCCAGATGGCAGGAGAGTTGAGGGGATTGGTGAAAAAAGAAAAGGGATTAAGAAGTACAAATTGGCAGTTATAAAAACAGCCTAAGGGATGTAAAGTACAGTATAGGGAATATAATCAACAATACTGTAATAACTGTTCACAGTGTCAGATGGGTAGTAGATTTATCGGGGTGATCACTTCGTAAGGTATTGTATATAAATGTCTAATCACTATGTTGTACACCTGAAGTTAATATAATATTGTACATCAGCTGTAATTGAAAATTTGTTTAAAAAAAGCATTATTTGAATAATATTTGAATAAAGATATGGCCATACTCCACTGGATAGTAATACAAAAAAAAAATTATGATTAAAGCAACAGAATTTCATGTTTTCTATATCTATTAAATTGGTCTAGGTTTTAAAAAATAAAAACATACAATTTTTAACAAGAATTTAGTAACCCTCTCGTACACTGCTAGAGGGAATGTAAATATATATAGCATTTTTAGAAAGCCATATGGCAATTTTTATGAAGAAACTACAATATTTATGTTTTATCATCTAATAATTCTACTTCAAGGAATCTATTTCAAAGGAATAATCAGATAAAACCAAAGATTTATGTTCAAAGATGTTCACTGAAGCATTATGTATTAGAGTGAAAACCAGAAAACAACATAATGTTCAACAGGGTAATGTGTAAGTAAATCACAGTATGTGTATACTATGAAATATTTTGCAGAGGTTAACAATGTTTTCAAAAAATGTATTTTTAAAAACCCTGTAATTTTAAAATAGGCAGCAATGTGTAGTTCTGCATTTTTAGTTGTTTTACTTTTTTCTTTAAGATTTCTTTATTTTACTTACTTCAATGAGAATTTAAATTTTATGCAGTATTAAAAGGAAAGCTTGATTCATTTGTCTCTGGGTGTGCATTTTTTTGAATACCCATTTAACTTTGAAAAGAAGTAACATTCAGGTAAAGTGCTGATGTGATTACAAGAGAATTTAGCTCCAATGAATGAACTCTTCTCTCTTTTCCTGAATGATTCATGTAAGAGAGAAAATTACAGATAATTCTGTTGACTTATACCTACGTGGAGTATACATAAAGAATGGGAAAGAAGGCAGAATGCTGGGAACAGAGATAAGTCCCAATTAAAAAAAAAAAAAGACACACAAGGAATCATTGGTGTCAGATCTTGTTTGCCTTTTACTGGGATTATTAGATCATGTGAGGCCATTCACAGGTATTTCTAGATTATTTTGCAAAACATTTTTCAAAGCCTCTCATAATAAACTTGTGAAAACAAAATGGAGAATTTGAGTTGGAAGAAAATACTCTTAAGTGGAGTAATTACTGACTGAATATCCAAGCTTATGAATGTGTCAATGTCATTTTTGGACAGAAATTTTAAAAGTATGCTCTTTAAAATTTTTATCAAGCACGAGTTTGAGACACTGATGGCATCCTTAAATGTCCTCAGGTTTGCATGAGCTCGATGGAACAGCTGATATTCAGAGAGCGTAACCGTATGCAAAAAATTCTTTACAAGTTGAATTGATGAAGCATATCGAAGAAAAAGAACTTAGTAAAGATGAATGTCAATTCCTACTTAGATTTCAAAATCCACTAAAAAACTGGAGGAAAGGGAAAGTATATTTCCAACTTTGTGAGGCCATCAGAGAGGAAATATAAATAAAGTTTTGGATGGAGAATGAAATAAGTTACTCTTCAGGTTTCTGCCACCTCTGAAGTTAAATAACTATATATTTATTTTACCATAGAAATTTGAGGATTGTTTTGAAAATATTTATGAGTAAATCTCTTTGTATCTTTTTGAGCATTAGGGCAGCTACAAATATGTCTATGAAAAGATTACCCTTGGGTTTCTGACTCTAGAATGATCATGAAAAAAAAATAGTTGTTCAAATTCTTCTGAAACTAGAACATTTCATTTATTATATGCAGCCAATTCATTTTAGTGTTAGTATCAATTCATTTTCGTGTTGAAGAATGAATATATCTGATTTACTTTTGTAGCAACTGGTTCTACTTCTAACATAATTATAAGAGATATATTTACTCCAGTAGACAAAATAATTTGAATAATAATTTTAAATGCATATTAAACATAAAGGTATAGTCATTATTTTTGTGTTAGAGACCTTTTCAGATATTTAAAATTTCTAATTTTTAATAGAGCAAGTTTTATATTTGCAATAAGGTCAGTTGGAAATGAGTTTATTACAAATGATGTTTTCCAAATAAAATTGTTGTGTACCTTTGATGTAAAAAATCGAAAGAATTATGGCATAACAATCATACTGATCTTACAAGAACATTCCTCCTACTGAGGAACTAAGTTTAAAGCTCTTAAATAACCCAATTAGGGACCTTTAAGAGAGAGAGAGAGAGAGAGAGAGAGAGAGAGAAACCTGGCCAAATGATGACTAATTAGAATGACAGGCATTCTTCTGACTCATGGGGGAGTCACAGTACCTAAGCAGTAAAAATAATGTCTCATTAGTCTTTTAAACATTATTCCCAGGTTTCCGTGAAATTGATATTTAATCACTTTCCCAGCGTACAGCAGGCACTTATTACACAGGGAAGACATGGGGAGTGAAAAGTTTATAAAATTTCTGTCAATCTCTCAATTTGAAGAATGATTCATTATAATGGGCCACCAGTGGCAGAGGGATGCTGAATGGGAACCTGTAATTAACTGCACCTCCCGCTTTATTGATGGCGTTTGCTGGGTTCTGAGATTGGATGGTGTATCTGGGGGGATCTACCCTACGGATTATGCTGCACAACATTCTGAGCTACATCTAATTGTATCTACAGACATGTTACAATTCTAGCTACTGGTTTTCTAAAATTAAGGTCTATTCAAAAGTATTTGGACATGAAGTTTGCCATTCAGAATAAAACATTTAGAATTAGTGTCTAGAGGAAGAAATGCATATCTAAATTTGAGGCAACTCTTTGCAGAGCAAAAATTTCCCTTATGATGATATAGCACAACAATTTCTATTTAAAAAATGTCAATACATTTGTTTCTGATTTGTTTATATAAAGTATGACTATTTTTTTAGAAGTATTCAATGTTATTTTATTAGTTGTTTAAAATAAGAGCTATTTATTTTTTATTGAATTGAAAACAGCTTTTGGGTGCATACACAAAACTGTAAGAAATATCAATCCAGCAACCATCCTTTCTCCCCTAAAAAAAATATATTTTTTTTTTACACACTTAACCAAAGAGACTAGAAAAGGGTGAACACCCTAAGTCCCTTCATTCAATTACTTATTTAACAAAGAACCTCTACTTCATGAACATAGTATGACAAATCATGTGGTAGGTCAGTACATCAGATGGTAGGATGATCATTCTTTGTTTTTATTTCTATCCCAATAATGAAAAAAAGCTCTGTATTTTATATTTTCTAGAGAAACATAAGTATGACATATTTACCATACTTTATATTGCCAAGTTTATCTATTTTTGGCTTTCCGTTCCCAGTCCACTCCTGGGAAAACAGATTGTTTCTATGGGATAGGGGTTGGCAGGGAGCCCCGAGGTATATCCTGCTAAACTAGGGCAGGGTCGTTATCTTTAGGGAGTTCATATTCTAATGGGGGTAAGGACATGAAAACGCTTATAAAACAGTGGAATGCATACTTTTCTAGCACACGAAACAACTTCTTTAGCAAGTGTTAGAGCATTCAGAGCTACGCTTCATATGAGGCTTAGAAATGAACAGTGTTGATAAATACTTTAGAGTAACTTAAAAATCTTCAAACTTTTTTTAAAATATGGTTCAGCAAAATCCATTCTTCTAGAAGTCAGGAAACAAGTTCTACAATAGTCACACTAAGCAAAATTGGGTAAATAATAGCACTAAATTTAACTTTATGAAGAAGAAAATAAAAATAGGTTTTTACTTGATTGAAAAATATGAATTTATAAAAAGTCCTTCTGAAAATTGCATTATTATTTTACATCTCCCCAATACAACTTTCAAATTAAAGTTCTTATATAGTTAAACTAAAAGAAAATATGTAATATTCAATGTATCATCATTTCAACACGTGTGACACAACTATAATAACATTATCAAAACCAGCTTATAATGTCACATAGGCTTTACAAATCATGTGCTGAAAGCAAGGCCTAAATTTCCAATGTGCATTGCAATTTTCTATTAAGTAAGAACCCTCTAAAGACCACAAAGGGGCCAAATTATCTAAAATATTAAAGGCTTATTATATTTCTACTAAATTATCAATTTTGTAAAACAATTAAACAGGAAAAGCCAATTAGTGTAAAAGTGGCCTTTAGAGTATAATCATTAGTTAGAATCTCGTTTGATAAGGTAAGGTCCAAATCTAATAAGTTAAAGCCCCAGCAGAAATGTAATAGAGCCTTAGTGGCAGTTTTTAACAGTGTCAGTCTCTAAATAGAAACCACAAGAAATTAAGGAAATTGAAAAAAAAAGTTATTTTTGTCACAATCAACAAAATCTCTATAGAACTATGTCAAGTGAGAATCAGGGAAGTTTCTTAATTATGAACACTACAAATTTATTTGTACTATGAATCAAAATTATTATTAGCTCCAGTTTCTTCCAATTGAGTACTACGAACTACAGGTTAAAGGATTATGAATAGAAGATGCAAAATATGAAATAAAGCAAACACTTTGTAACTTTGGGGAAAATGAAGCAACATTAACATAGTGAGAGCACACAAATCTGATAAACATAACCGTCGCTGTACTGTAACATTTTCAGCTTTTTAGCTCTGCCTCATTTATGTTCAGAAAATACTCTTCAAGTAAAAACAAAACAAATTAAAGGAGAAGTAAAACGGTTACACAAATATATGTGTTTACATAGGCATGAACCTACCTAAATATTGGAACAAAATTTCTGGATTATTAAACCAGGTATTTTGAATAGTGAATTGGACCATTTTCCAAAAAAAGGAGATGTAGCCTGATAAATAGTAACCTATTGCCCTATTTGAATAAAGGAATATTTACCCACTTGAAAAAAAATACATATATATGGCATAAAATGAGGTCACCTTAATTATTGCTTTGCCTCAGTTACATATATTTCACTTAACTGTTACATAAATAGACATGGATGAAAAAAATGATATATTACAGATCAGAAAAAATCATGTCCCTGTTCACCATTTTCTTCCATCTTTACAAATTCTGTCTTTTGAATTCTAAAGGAAATAGATAATTGGCATGATTCTGATCATCTGCCCATCAGTATATCCACATTCAAAAAGGGACAGATTGGTCATGGGGGAACATTGGTGGATGAAAATGTTTCCCACACCACCCTACACAAACATGCTCTCCGAGTGGTTGTATTAGGATTATGAACAGTCATCTGCTTCTTCCCATTCCTTTTATTTCTTTATTTTGTCATGTGCATATATTTTATGACTCACCTTTAAATACTACTATAGTATAGTCATCTATAGTGACATATTCATTTTAAAGTATCAATCTTTGTTATGTTAAAGTGTTTTGAGAGGCGATCTTGTTCTTTTCTATAACAATGTTCCGAGGCTACATCTTAATATAGTTGCATAAATAATCACTCTAGATCCCTCAGGTAATTAAAAATAAACTAAAATGAGCATCTGTTTGTACAGATCCATAATGCGAGTGATAATATGAAGGTTAAAGGTTAACAGAAAAATTGGGACATGGTGCATGAACACAAAATGAATTATTACATGGCTATGTAATTTTATTGCTACCACTTAGTTAATTATGCTGTATATCAAACTAATGGTTAAATAGGCAAGTCCTTACTTTAGTGTCCTATTCATACAACTAAAAATGACTACATATATCTAAAATTGTGATATATGGTATATCAGCCAGGTATAATAACAAAATACAATTTGTCTCACTACTCAAAAACTTCACAAATGTACTTTAAAAATATATTTCAAAAGACATCACATTAACTCTAGCAGTTATAGCTTAATAAATTTAAATACTTCAAGGTAGAAAAAAAAATACTTTTGTTATCTATGTCTGTATAATAAATGTCCTCAAAATCTAGTGGCTAAAATGACAACCTTTTATTTATTTGCTTGCAGTTCTGCAATTTGGGGGACAACAGCCCACCTGTGTTCCACATGGCATCAGCAGGGTGGCTTTACTCAGGTTGGACCATCCACTTAGATAGCCTCGCTCACATTTCTGAAAAGTTAGTGCAGGCTCTCAACTGGGAACACAGCTGAGCTTGCTGTCCAGGGTCTTTGGTTATTGTTTATGTGGTTTCTCCATGGGGGTAGGTTGGATTCTTCACCTCCTGGACAAGGTGGCCTCAGGGTAGTTAGACTTCTTACATGTTAGCTGGTATGCCCCACAGCACAAAGGCATAAGATGTCAGACCTTCTTAAGGTTTGATCTTCAAGAGGCACACCTTCAATTCTTCTACATTCTGTTAGTTAATGCAAATCACCAGCTAACTCAGATTTAATTGAGTGGGGACTATACAGATGTATGAATACTGGGGATCTAAAATATTCTACCTCAACAAATACTTTCCTACACAATTTCCAAAAGTACAACATGTTTCTAGTTAGTATCAGTGTCATTTCAGCTTAATATAAATACAAATATGTGCCCAGATTTTCCAAAAATTTACCATCAAGGTAGCTAAACTTAAATGTTTTTTGTTAAAAATCAATGTGGAGTCCCATGGCAGAATTCTATGTATTTCATCCATATTCTCCATGTAATTAAATTTGGTTTTTAGCTCTACTCATCAGTGTATAGAAATAGCACAGCTGACGACAATAGAAGAAAGCCGATGTAGCCACTGAGGCCCTGATACATGAGTAGATGTGGTAATGTTGATGTCCTCTTTATCAGATTACAAATGTAGCCACAGCAATGTTTCCCACATTCTAATCCTATAGTATACATCCATCAAACACAATAATAATGTTAAGATGAGTCATTTATTTAAAAGGTAATTACTTAGAATTGTGTGCAATAAAAGATGGTAAAACATAAGTATAAGAAAATATTTAGTGGTAACTTGCTGGATGAAGTTGAAATATTGCACCAGTTTTCAAAAGTTAGAAACTTGGACAGTCACAGTCCCTGTCAGTTGCTAGTCCAAACAACACAGCTCTCATTGAGGCAAAGTTGATGCCCAAATGGAGCGTCGCCTTAAGTGGCAAGTGCCAGAAAACAGGGAGAACATGAAGAAGTTGGGAGAGGTGAGTGGTGAAGTGACAATTAATACACTTGAGAACAGCTGTCAAGAAATTCATAATATGTAACATTTATTGAGCACATATTATGTATCAAGCACATTATTTATAACATTTACTAAATGAAAGTAAGCCTACAACCCTGGTTACAGTACTTGCACTAGGGAACAAAGAAAAAGAGATGAAAGGAGGCAGTAACTGACCAATCGGAAGGGCAGGAGCAAAGTCTGAGCAAATAACAGTGAGAGAGGTCAAACCACAGTCATTAGAGCATGGGCTAGAATGGATTAGAAAGTATCATTGGCAAATAGAAACTAAGGGACGATGGGAACTAATTTATAAAAATAGGTGAAAGGTTGGGATCAAAACATGAGTTTGGGGTGACAGAATAGCTAATTCAAACATATGGTATAGAACTGGGATCCAACACTGAACAAGAGGTGATGATTAGAGAGAAACATAAGCATAGTCTCAAAGACAAAATCATCTCACAAAGGAAAAAAACATAGAAGGAAAAGAACAAAATTATAAAGAATCAGCATTGAGGAAAATCTTTTTCCTCTTCTTAAAAATTATGTTTTCCTCAATTTTTAAGAAGAGGAAAAAGAAAGGGAATGACTGCAAAAGGGGAAAAGAACAAAAATATGAAAAGTTCCTTAAAAATAAGAAAAGAATGAATGTATAGTGTCATAAACAACATCAACAAAATATAGAAATGTGGCCAACAGTATCAAACAATAGGACTGAGAAAGGATGACAAATATTGCCTGTTTAATTTTCATTTTGGAGTGATAGCTTCTGAGTGATTCATTTAGATGTGTTTTTTTCCAATACATCTTCATGGCAACGGTTCAGTTTGATAATATATCAATCCACTGTATTTCTCAGGGAATGGTTTTCATGATGCCTTTCTCTAATGGCAGTACTGTCCCACACAACTCTGGATGCTTTAGCAAATTTAGTTTTAGTTTAGTTACATGATTAAAATACTTCCTGACAGTAATATACTGACTACATATAAAATAATCTGCAGTTTCTTACACTGTATAAACAACAACCTGGATAACAGTATTACACAATTAGAGACAAAGGGATACAATTAAGATTGCTTTATCATTTTTCCTTAAAAACAGCATCTTTATAATCTTGATTCTTGATATTAGGACAAATTAGCCTCATAGGGTAGCTGCCATAAGAGAACTTACATTGAGTATCTACTATTTACGTTTAAAAACATAATTATTGCTTTGGTATTGTCCTATACTATTTTAAACTATCTGAAATATATTTTTAAAATAAATACTGTGGGTTTTTTTTAGTCATTTAGAGAATCTGGGACATTGGCCATTTTATTGAACATATACTACATACCAGCCGTGGTTTTAAGTTCTCTACATATATAACCTTATTTCAATCCTTACAAAACGTCAATACAGTAGGTACTGTTGTTACTTGCATTTTTTAGAGTAGGAAACTAAGGCTCAGCAAAGTGAAGACTTTATTTGCTCAAGAATTCAGAACTAGAAAGTAGTAGAACCGGTATTCATATTCAGACTGCCTGTTAAGAATTGTATTCTTTACCACCCATAAGTGATAAAATATCAGATTACAGGTAGCTGGCCTCTTAATTGTCCTGCCAGAAAGTTTAGGGACAAGTATAGCCCTGAGTTGTCATGTGATATGTAATTATAAGCATACCTTGGAGAATTTTCTTTGTGTCTTTTCTCTTTTTAACTTAGTGAGTGTAGCCAAGGGTTTGTCAGTTTTATTAGTCTCTTCAAAGAACCAGCTCTTTGTTGCATTAATTTTGTTCTGTTGTCTTTTTGTTCTCTGTTTCATTTAGTTCTGTTCAGATTTTTATTATTTTCTTCCTTCTGCTGACTTTGGGCTTCATTTGTTCTTTTTCTAGTTCTTTAAGGTATAATGCTAGGTTGTTTATCTGGGATTTTTCCCGTTTCTTGAGATAGGCCTATAATAATATAAATGTCCCTCTTATTTCTGCTTTCGCTACATCTCAATAATTTTGATAGGATGCATTTTCATTCTCATTTGTTTCTATGTATTTTTTATCTCTCCTCTTATTTCTTATTTGACCCAGTCATTCTTTAAAAGCATGTTGTTTCGTCTCCACATATTTGTGGTTTTTCCTGATTTCTTTTTGCAGTTGATATCCAATTTCAAAGCCTTGTGATCAGAGAATATGCTTGGTATGATTTCAATCATCTGATTGTTTTCTTGATATATATCCGGGAGGGTTCTTTAATACTCAGAGAAACAATTCAGGAATTAGTCCTAAAGGTTTAGAAACCTAAGCTTCATCAGAGCAGCTGCCCTCTGGGGAAACTAACCACGGAGATGAACTTCCTCTGCCTTTCACACTTCCTTGCCTGGTAGATCAGAACCCTGCAACAGTGTAAATGACCTATACCTTCAGTCTATTTGAACATTGATTTCAAGTACTTCTGATAAGGCTAACGAATTCACATGGGACTAAAGAATAAATCAATAAAAGAAGTTATCAGAAAATATTTATGGGAAACAATAAGCCCCGTGTTAGCCCTTTATAGCCACAACTGATTTCTACAAATCTCTACTGCATGATGACCTTACCTAACCCCTAGCCCTCTAACTCATCCTTATCAATGTCCTATTTCTCATTCCTGTAACCCCTGACCTGGCCTCAAACAGGCAAGGAAAATATGTAATAAGATTATGAATAAATGAAATGGACAAATGTATATATCTAACAATATTAAATGACATATTCATTTTTTTGAAAATGGAACCTCATTTATTTTGTCTTCTAATCAAAGTAAAATGTGTTTATTGATTGTAGATATTAACCCCTTATCAGATGTATCATTGGCAAATATCTGCTCCCATTCAGTAGCCAGATGGGAGGGGTATGGGGATAGGCGAGAAGGCAAAGGGATCAGAAAGCACAAATTCGTAGTCACAAGATTGCCACAGGGATATGAAAGACGGGGGAATATAATAAATAATTGTTGTAAAGATTTTGTAGGGGGTCAGACACACACTTGTCTTATTAGGGAGACCACACCATGAACTGTGTAGATGTCTGACCCTTGCACTGTGCACCTGAAGCTGAAGCTGAATGTGAACTATAATTAAATATAGATAGATGATAGATAGATAAATAGATATGGTCACGGGATGTGGAGTACAGCATAACGAATAGAGTTAATGGAATTGTAACAGCTATATATATATGATGTCAGAGGGGTAGTAAATTGGGGGAGGAGGGTTATCACTTGGTGAAGGGTGTAAATGTCTAACTATTACATTGTTTTGTACACCTGAAACTAAAAAAAAAAAATCAAAGCACCAAAACCTTTGACATAAAAAGAAAAATCACATTCTGCATGTATACCTTTATTCATAAGCAAAACTCAGCATCCAGGGTCTGTAAAAGTGAAATCAACATGACCATGAGGAATCTATTGCATGGCATTGGTGGTTGCATAACGATGCCTAGGGTTGGACCCTGTTAACTAAAGGCAGACACAAACATGCTTCAACTTCAGCAAAAGACAGTACGGAAGCTTCTCCCCTGAATGTAGCTATTATTGTTCCAACGCAGAGTAATGAGAAATTCCGAGGTAGTGTATATACTTATATATGATCTATCTATATCTATCTATTTATCTATCATATATATGTATATATATATATATATTTCTTCAAAATAAGAATAAATTCATAATTTTATCTAAAATGTGATGGTTATTCTATTTTTAAAAATGAAAGTTTAAAGTCTTGAAGGAGAGAAAACAGAATGAACACTGTTTTCTCTAGCAGTATCAGACAGCTACCACCTAATAATAGCTCAAAACCACTGGGCAAGTCTTCCAAAGAATTGCAGATTGCTTCAGTGAGATTAAAAAGAAAACCAAACAAAAACTATGCAATTGCATATTTCATAAATTTTATCTTGACTATATATAGATATACATTAAATTTAATTAAATTATAAGTGTACATGTAGATATATTAAACTTCAGTATCTGAAAGAAGTGCTATATCTGAACACACATGCGTTTATCTAGTAACCTTTGCTGTTTCAAACAATTCTTTGATGTAACTATGTGTTTTCACAATAAAAAGAAAAAAGCAAGTCTTCCACTGAGCATTCCTGATTTTTCTAGTTCAGCCGTCCCTGAAAAAGCAAGATGAAGCATATTTCTGCCTCCTTATTGATGGACAGATATTAGGTGACTAGTCAGACTCATTTCTATTAGAAGTGATATTGTTAATTTTAAAAAGCTAGAAAACAGAATAAAACAACCTCAATTAATGAAAAACACTAGAGGAAAAAGAAGAGGAGAGCTGTTCTAAGTGATCAGACTTCGTTCTTTACATATTAGCATATTTTGCAATTCCTTACCTAGACTATTAAAGAAATAAGAATTTTTTCTAAAAATATACTAAAGTTTATTAAGATTCTAATACATCTTAAGATGGCTTCAATGCAGTTATTACTACTAATAAATATATTAACCAGGATTCAGAAACTTGGAGACATATATCTTCAAACTAGTAAATGTTCTTTCTTGCCATTCATGTGAGGCTAATCACCAGATTGCCACCAAGTGTCCTTGATCTGGGTCAATCAGGATGTAGCCCAGGGATGTCAGAGCTGTTATGGTCAGTGAGTGGACAGTAAATAGGAAGTAAGCAAAATGTTTCTCATATATATATACCGTATTTGCCGGCGTATAAGACGATTTTTTGGCGCTGAAAAATATGCCTCCAAGTGGGGGGGGTCGTCTTATACGCCAGGTACACTTCAGATAGACTGCCCATAGTGCTTGCCCCGTGCCATAGTGGCCTCCCGATGCCCGCCCACTTCATTCCAC